>NW_015386828.1:136731-141337 GCF_001527695.2 Protobothrops mucrosquamatus
TAATTAACACACAGTTAGGGAAGGACTAATTTTATTATTTTTAAATTAGATACAATATTGTGTGTGTGTAATGGAAAGTATTTTGACCTTTGCCGTAACTTTCCTTGTTCAACATTTAATTCAGTTTTTTATTTTCTTTACTGCTGTTTGACTTATGTGGAATATGACATTGCAGCTTTGAAAATTATTTTATCAAAAAAAACCAAACAGATGAACAATTTATTCGCCTTCCCGAATAGTTTCATTTTCAAAGTTAATTTTTATTCAGTGGAGTTTATACCATCTCTTTGATGGAGAAATAAAGGTTTCTCAGCTGTCTGCTGTAACAGAAAAACAAAATTCAAAAGGGAAAAAACAAACCCTTCATAATTGATGCTTAAAGATGTCAAGGGCCTTGTCGTGTGACAACATACTTTCTTTTTTCCCATTCCTGCATTTACAAATAAAATTACAAATAAAAACTGTTGTCAAAGAGCAAGATGTTAAACTTCTTGGAACCTGGGAGGAGAGTCCCAAAGAGCCCAGACGTTGAACCTCAGAGGAGGAGAAGGAAGAGAGAAAGTGAGAGAGTAAGTATAGTTTTGCTCTCTTTTTCTTCCTGAATCCTACTACTGGCATATCTGCGTTGCTAAACCTCAATTAGGGGAGGGGGAGAGGAGAAGGATATCTTGATACATGATGTGTCAAGAGGGGAAAAATGTGTGTGTATGTGTGTAAGGTAGTCCTTAATTTATGACCATTTTTTGGGCAACCGTTGGAAGTTATGCAGTGCTGAAAAATGAGCATCATGACATCTCCTCTTATTTACGATCGTTGCAGTATCCCACAGTCATTTGATGGTGGTGTCTCAGGGTGACATGATCACCACCAGATGGCTCCTGACAGGCAAAGTCACATAATGTCTTGCTCAGTGGCCACAGTGATTCACTTAGCAACCATGGCAAAAGAACTGTAGAACTGGGTAGAGTCAAGGAGTATCTCGCACCATTCAGTGATGAATTTTATGGCCACGGTTGTGTTTGTAAGTTGAGAGTGTGCACACCCATACACGTCAATTTCCCAACCATAAGCTCATCGCTGCATCAATGTTCACATTTATTTCTGAATGTACAACTTTGTGCGCTGTTTCATATGAATCTTTAAAACATATGTTTTTGTACACACTTTTGTGCCACACATATTTTTGAAAGCAATTTTTCTCCAACACGGTGCGTTTTGAGTTCTGTTATCTCGCAATGCATGCCTTTATACGTACATTGTTTTAGTAGAGAGCTGCAGCATGACATTCTATTAAAAATGGATTTTGATGTACGTGCTGCAGTTCATAAATGGGTTTAGGAAATGTAGTCTGCTCTTTGTAAACTACTTTTTTTCCCCCTGCTAATTTCCTAATATGGTAGTTTCTGCACTGTTTTACCAGTGCACATTTCTTCATGAAATCATGGAGAACTTTATCCCAAAGGTGCTTTTCCAAATGGCAACTGGACTTTCTTGGCTGGAAAAACACCTTTGGGACAATCATGACTTGGATGATTGAGAATCTCCAAAGACAAGGAGAACTTCAGAAAATCCCAGCCTGCCAATGGAATCAACCTGCAGCCCATCACATTAACATTTACCTGCTGACCTTCGTTTGCCTCCTTTTGAGGCACACCTTGTTGTAATCAATATGCTGATTCCCCTTTTCTGTCTTCTTCTTGGATGAAAGAGTTCCAAAAGGAAGAGGAGCCATATTTGGATCCATGACAAATCTTATTCTGGTTTGAAATACAGCTTTCACTCTTCACCCGCAGCCATTGTAAAGTTGCTTTGATGGCATGAGGAGGGCTGATGAGAGAGAGGGAGAGAGGGAGAGAGAGAGAGAATGCAAATTATCCTCCCCACATCTTTTCCCCTTCTATATAAGGTTTTAATTTAATAGTAGAACTCTGGGCTATTCATGTTCAACACTTGTATTTTAGTCAGTTTTATAAATAATAAACGATGAAGAGGAAATGGAACTCTTCCCAGTCAGTAGATCTGAAAGGCCTCCAAGAGACTTACCAGGGGGGACATTGTGCCTTATACCAGAGGCAAACATTTCTCCAGCAGATAGGAAAGTGTTCCATGCACATCTGTTTAGAAATTTGCAGGTGCTAATAGGAAACAGACATTTCTCTTTAAGGAGGAACATATTGTGCCTGAAACTCTCTAAGAAATAGCGTTGCGTGCTATTTAATCATTTATCTTCTCGATAATTGCAGTTAATCACCTTATGTCCTTGGGATAAGATGGGTTGTAAATCAGGAGGAATGAATGTTTCATGAGTTGGACGTTTGCTTATGGTTTTATCAAGAACTGATGCTTTGTAACACAAGTATCAGGATGAGCTCCTGGTCTGTAGATGAAGCAGAATGAACTGCAATTAAATGAAAAACACACTACCTATATGAACTATTTTTTTCATCATTTAAGTGGAATTATATATTTTTAGTCTTAAATTGAAGATTCACTCAAGAACTCATGCACAAATACACAGAGTTTTCTAAAACAGATGGTCCCATCAAGCGGCAAATAAAAGAGGTTAGACTTTTTCTTACCGTTGTATTACTTTTATTTGAATAGAGATTATTCTGGCCTATTAGCAGAGTAATAAAAAAAATGTCCAAATCCAAAAAGCCAAAATGCAGTCTACTGTTTTAAGGTGCTCCTAGCTTATTATGCTGGCTTCAGAAAATGCAAATCCTCTCAAGATACAATTTTGCACATGTTTCCCCTCTGCTGAATACTTGTGAATTCAGTCACACTTATTTGCATTTGATTCTAGTCTTGATGAATTAGAGACAATCTTACTTTTGAGACTTTGGTTAGCTCACATGGAACAGCAGACAGTTATCAATTTCCCGAGTGGAACACAATATTATTTATTTATCTATTATCTATCTGTCTGTCTGTCTGTCTGTCTGTCTGTCTGTCTGTCTGTCTGTCTGTCTGTCTGTCTGTCTGTCTGTCTGTCTATCTATCTATCTATCTATCTATCCATTCATTTATTATTTTATTTATTTTTCTATTATTACTTACTTACATTTTTATTTATTTATTTTATTTATATTATAACTACTGCTGTTCCCCCCAATAATGAAAGGTCTCTGAATAGATTACAAACATAAGTAAAACACAGAGGGTTTTTTTAAAAAGAAAAAGAAAATAACAAAAGAAAAAAAGAAAACCAGTAAGACAAATACAATTAATTAACAATAGGGCTGTTCACTAATGAAGAGCAGAGGAAAGATAGAAAACATAAAATCGACTATTCCAAAGTGAGCAATCAATTAAAACTCTACAGCATATTGCAGTCTGGACAGTTTCTCTCCAGAGTCTCCATTGTTGCATCCAATTCTGTTCCTCCTTCTCCTTCTTCCCTTTTTTTTTTGAACGTCTTCAACTCTCAATGAGTATTGCATGCCCACTATTAATACTATTTTTTCTGGGTTTTTTTGCATGCTTCCTGATTTATCTGGGAGTGTATGGATGCTCTTATATGCATTTCGGATTTCTCTACTGAACACCATGGTGGCATTTATTTCTTCTTATGTTGACATCCCCAAAACATCAAGGTGAAAATCATCCATCTCTCTCTATATGTGACCCTCTTTTTCAGGCATTCTGTTCTATTCTTAAACTTGTTTAAGCAACATGGTGGACCTACCGGGGTTAGCTCCGTGATGAAGCGGAGCCCTCGGCGGAATTGGGGGGCCTCTCGAGGGTCGGGGGCTTCGCCACGACCCTAGTTTAGGGAGCTGAGCTTGGCAGCCTGTTGCTGGCAGCCTGTTGGGGTGACTCCCCGGTCCCGGAGAACTCAGCTGGGCGGAGGATTCGGAGGATTCGGCCCGGCGGAGGATTTGACTGTGCGAAGGACTCGGCCCGGCGAAGGACTCAGCTTGGCGGAGGATCCGTTTGGGACGGAGGACTCGGCGGGGGCCCGGTGGAGTGTGCCCGGGCTTGTGTGCCCGGGCTTGGTGGGAGCCGGTGAGTGCCCGACGGACGCGGATGCCTGTGCCTTGCGGAGGCCGAGGGCCGAGGGAGTCGACGGCCGATTAGTCTGAGGCCTTTCGCCAGAAGATCCTGCGGCCGGCTTCTGGCGGCCCGAGGGAGTCGACCTGCGGTGGCTTTCGGTGGCCCGAGGGAGTTGACCTGTGGTGGCTTTCGATGGTCAGAGGGAGTCGACCGGCGGTGGCTCCGTAGGCCGCCAAAAAGATCTGACGGCCGGTCGCGAATATGGACGCGGCGAAGGCCCGACGTAGGCCCGGGGACTCGTACAGTTGGGGCCCGGCAGCCTGTAGGCCGAGGTTTTTGGCAGCTGGATGGCAGGGGGGAAGTTGGCGGCCACTCCGGAAGATCGCCCTACCGCTGCTGAGGCCTTGGGGTGTTTTTGGCCCCGTGGCTCAACGACGTGGTAGGGGTCTGTGCAAGGTTGGCGGAAACCGGCAAGAGGATGCTGGGGGCGAGGGGGCCCAATGGAGGTCCGGTGGGGGCTTGGAGAGGGGCTGTCCATCTGCCCCCTCGCCTCCCCCCCTCACCCCTTATTTTTTTGTTCATTCTGCACTCTTTACCATTTCCCCCCCCC
>NW_015386828.1:141995-218871 GCF_001527695.2 Protobothrops mucrosquamatus
ATGCTGGGGGCGAGGGGGCCCAATGGAGGTCCGGTGGGGGCTTGGAGAGGGGCTGTCCATCTGCCCCCTCGCCTCCCCCCCTCACCCCTTATTTTTTTGTTCATTCTGCACTCTTTACCATTTCCCCCCCCCTAAGGACAAGGACAACTGTTGCTGCTAGGTTTTTTTTTTTTTTTTCATCTATCTCAGGTCCCTGAACAACTGTTGCTGCTAGTTGCTGCTAGTTTTTTTTTTCATCTATCTCAGGTCCCTGAACTAGATTGACTATCATGAGGACGTTTCCCCCCCCTCTTCTGCTGTTGGACCTCCCGTTGACGATCGGAATGTACCTCAGGACGGAACTGCTGGCTCTGCGCGATTCCCCCCTCGCGCAGGCATGGCCCAGTACAATCCTAAGGGCCTGCCTCGATGAAGGGGTGTGGAACCCCGAGAGGTGGTACGCAGCAAGAAGGGAATCAAAGAAAGGAAAATTAAGAGATTTTTTAGAGGGGTGTTTTGTCAAATTTTTAGGGGGTTCGGGAATGGCCAGGGGGGGCATGGGGGATGACTCTCTGAGGCCAAGGCCAGACCTGTCTGAGGGATGCGGTATTAGAACGGTGAGGGAGGAGGCTGGGGGGTCAAGGGAGGGGGTGTGTGATTAGTACGGTCAGTGGGAGGGGCAGATATGGCAGGAGCAGAGGACCAAATCGGGTTTTGGGAGCACGCACACGCTGCTTACAAGCTTGTGGGTGCTCCGGTCCTCAGGGCTCTACTCGGCTTCCAGGGATCTTAGATCCTCGGGCCCGGGATCACCGGCTGATGTTATGCAACGCCAGGTCCGTGGTAAACAAGGCCCCCCTCATCCAAGATCTTATCTGGCAGGTATCACCGACCTGGCAGGTATCACCGAGACCTGGCTGGGCACGGAAGGGGGAGTGCCCCTCGTTGATATCTGCCCGCCGGGTTTCCAGGTATTCCATCAGCCGAGGACCTGGGGTAGGGGCGGTGGGGTAGCGGTCATTATAAGGGAGAGCCTATGCCCGAGGGAGACCACTGTGCCTCAGATAGACGGTGGAGAGTCCCTCCTTATGAAGTGGGGACAAGGGGTACAAGTGGGCCTGTTGATCATATACCTGGCCCCCTGCTATGTATCAACGGCCCTGCCTGAGCTGGCTGACGTAATAGCCGGGGTGGCAGTTGAGACCCCCAGACTTATAGTCATGGGGGATTTCAATCTGCCATCGGCGGGCGAAACGTCGGCGGCAGCTCGGGAGTTCCTGGCTTCCATGACGGCCTTGGACCTGACCCAATTAGTACATGCCCCCACTCACACGGGAGGACACACACTGGATCTAATTTTTGTCTCTGGCCAGTGGCAGAATGATCTGGAAATGGGGGAGATAGTCATAGAACCCCTGTCATGGTCAGATCATTCACTCCTTAGGATGGACTTCCGGACCGCTCCCCCCCGCCGCAGGGAGACGGAACCGCATAGATGGTTCCGTCCCAGGCGCCTGATGGACCCGGAGAGGTTCCTGACGGAGCTTGGGCCATATCCGGAGGAGCTGGTTCACGACTCGGCTGAAAATCTGGCGGCGGCCTGGGATGTGGCCGCTGCCGCAGCACTGGACTGAGTCGTGCCTTTGCGGCCTCTGACCCGGCGCAGATCTCAATTGGCTCCCTGGTTCACCGAGGAGCTGAGAGAGATGAAGCACCGGAAAAGACGCCTAGAGAGCAGTTGGAGGGCTAGTCGAACCGAATCCGACCGAGCACAGGCAAGGATGCATGTTAGATCCTACCTAGTGGCGATGAGAGTGGCGAGGTCTAATTACTATTCCACCCTCATTGCATCATCAGATAATCGCCCAGCCACCCTCTTCAGGGTGACCCGCTCTCTCCTTCAGTTGAGGGGGGGACGATCCCCTGGAGGGGAGGGCTGAGGACTTTGCCCAATATCTGCATGACAAAGTCGCTCGGATCCGAGAAGGCTTGGACTCTGACTGGGTGGCCCCGGGGGAGGAGACAGGAGCAGGTCTTGAGACTATTATATGGGAGGAGTTTGACTCTGTGGCTCCCGAGGACGTGGACAGGATCCTGGGGAGGCTGAATGCAACCACATGTTTACAGGATCCGTGCCCTTCCTGGCTGGTACTGGCTGCCCGGGAGGGTACACGAGCCTGGCTCCAGGGAATTATAAACGCTTCTCTACGGGAGGGTGTCTTCCCCGCAGCCCTGAAGGAGGCGGTGGTGAGGCCCCTTCTTAAGAAACCTTCCCTGGACCCAGATGCATTGGCTATCGCCCGGTCTCCAATCTTCGCTTTGTGGCGAAGGTTGTTGAGAGTGTGGTTGCGCAGCAATTCCCCCGGCGCCTGGAGGAATCAGTCTATCTAGACCCGCTCCTGTCGGACTTCAGGCCTGGGTACAGCACGGAAACGGCATTGGTCACATTGGTGATGATCTCTGGAGGGCCCGGGACAGGGGTTATTCCTCTGTCCTAGTTCTTTTGGACCTCTCAGCGGCTTTTGATACCGTGGACCACGGTATCATGCTGCGGCGCTTGGTGGGGTTGGGAGTGGGAGGTACCGTTATGCGATGGTTCTCCTCCTTCCTCACCGACCGTACGCAGTCTGTATTGGCAGGGCGACAGAGGTTGACCCCAAGGCCCCTAACTTGTGGGGTGCCACAAGGGTCGGTCCTCTCTCCCCTACTGTTCAATATTTATGTGAAGCCGCTGAGAGAGATCATCCGTGGTTTTGGGGTGGATTTCCATCAGTACGCTGATGATACTCAGCTGTACATTTCCACCCCAGGCCACCCCAATGATGCCCTTGACGTGATGACCCGGTGCCTGGAGGCCGTACGGGTCTGGATGGGGAGAAACAGACTCAGGCTCAACCCTTCCAAGACCGAGTGGCTGTGGTTGCCGGCGCCCCAGCATAGTCAGCTGACCCCGTCGCTGACTATAGGGGGTGAAATTCTGGCCCCCTCGGAGAGGGTGCGCAATCTGGGTGTCCTCCTGGATCCACGGCTGACATTAGAAGACCAGCTGACGGCCGTGGCCAGGGGGGCGTTCTACCGGGTACGCCTGATCTACCAGTTGCGGCCTTTTCTGGACCGGGACGCCTTGCGCACAGTCACCCATGCTCTTGTCACCTCCCGCCTGGACTACTGTAATGCTCTCTACATGGGGCTCCCCTTGAGGAGCACCCGGAGGCTCCAGCTAGTCCAGAATGCAGCCGCAAGGGCGGTGATGGGAGTGACTTGTCGCTCCCATTGTAACGCCGCTGCTGCGTGAGCTGCACTGGCTGCCGGTGGCTTTCTGGGTGCGCTTCAAGGTGTTGATTATCATCTTCAAAGCGCTCCATGGCATCGGACCTGGTTATCTCCGAGACCGCCTTCTGCCTCTGATTACCTCTCATCGGCCGATACGCTCCCACAGAGAGGGTCTCCTCAGGGTGCCGTCAGTCAGACAGTGCCGGCTGGCGACCCCCAGGGGGAGGGCCTTCTCTGTTGGAGCTCCCACCCTTTGGAACGAGCTACCCCCAGAGATCCGGGTGATTCCGGATCTCCCCTCCTTCCGCCGCGCCCTCAAGACATGGCTATTTAAGTTAGCAGGACTGGCCTAAGGGTTATTTTAATTTGGTTCTAAAATAATTTTTATAAAAATAAAAAAAAAAGATTTTGAATTTTGGCCTTAGAAGAACATTTCATTTTAATTAACATGTTAAATTTGGTATTTTTGTATTCATGTATTTGTTTTAAATGGTTGTAAGCCGCCCTGAGTCCGCAGGGAGAAGGGCGGGGTAGAAATATAATTAAATAAATAAATAAATAAAATAAATAAATTCTTTCAATCAGCAGTTCTGAGTGTTCTCTTTCATTTTTTTTCAGTCAACATCCTATGATCAACAAGTTGTTGTTTGTAAATCCTCATCATCAAATCAAAACCAAAATTGGTATAGGTTAGATTATATTTGCATAAATAGCACCTCCATAACACCTGAGGTCAAGATAAGAAACAATGGGTGGGAGCTGGTTGGAGGGGGATTCGTGAAGAATTCCTGGAAATAAGGAAGGATTTCCTGACAGAATGATTAATCAGTGGAATAGCTTGTCTTTTTTAGAGTTGTGGGTGCTCCATTATTGGAGGTTTTCACCAAAAGATTAGACAACCATTTTGTGAGAAATCCTTACCACAGCCCTGGCAAGAAGACATGAGTCGATGAGTTCACAGGTGGCTGGATTTAATCAAGGAACTTCTGGCATGCGTTTATGCAAGTAAACAGCTAGTAAAGTCAGCGCTGGGAGCAACTGCCTCCCAGCGCCTTACATACATCCTTCAACTGACCCCACCCCCCCGCCTGCCTAACCAGCATCCGGTATGCGCAGTCTTAAGATGGCCAGGCAAGACGTGCTGCAGCCTCCCAGTTCCGTGCACATTCCTGCGCTGTTTGGCTGTGTTTGCGGCCACGGCGCCGGTTCCTGGCTCCCCACTGTTTGGCGGCCGGGATTTGGAGCCACTCAGCATCAGGCTGCACCATCGACTCTTGGCACCCTGCTGCAGCCTCATGCCCATCAGCTGTTTGTCAGAGCCGATGGAGCTGGGCGCCCTTCAGCTGTTCACCGGAACCGACGGAGCCGACACCCACGCTACCAGGTAGAATGGGACAGCTGCTGGCTGTCGGCGCCAGCTGCTGGTTTCCTCTGTGCGTCGTTCTCGACCCCTACCCCCACCTGTTAGTGTCGAACCCACAGGAGGTTAGACTAGAAGTTCTCCAAGGTCCCTCCCAGCCCTTTGGTTCTATGCATAGGAAAACTTGAAATCAAAATACAGGAAATCAGGTTCCCTATTCAATATGTCCACCATTAGTCTTGTCCAATAATAGACTAGTGGTTTTAATAAAAGAAATATCTTTTGTCTGTTACTCATTTTCTGTTAGAGACTTTTTATTTGTGACATTGCAGTTGCCAACAGAGCATTCTCCACCCATTCCATGCAGAAAAGGCTTGTGCGGAAAGTACAATGATCTGTCAGAATATAGACGACACCTTTATTATAGACATGACAGCTTTGTAAGATCTGTTTTTGCAGACTATCATTGTATTGCCAAAAACACCTGCTGCTCATAGATACTTGTTTACACTGAAAGAGATAAGGTGAAGGGAAATATTTCAGAACCTATGAAAGAGCAAGGCAAGAATAATGGAAAGATTGCCCATGTTATTGAAAAAAGCAATTCAGGTCATCAAGATGAATTAGTATCATATCGTCTCTTGACAAACTAAAACAATACACCTTCAAACATGCCAACACTATTGTTTGTGAGTCATGGGTATGCCATCTATTTTAAGGAACTCAAATCCATGAAGTAGGATAACTATTGAAATGAAGTCAAACAAAAGCAGATTTTTGCCACAGTGAAGTAACTACATCCTCAGGTTTAAAAGCATTACATAAATTGCTCTTTTATCATATCGACATAAAAGATGACTGTTTTAAAAATGACTGATTTCTTATTTCCATTATTCAAATACTGGAAAATTTTCATTCGGGATGGTAATTGATTTAATAACTTAGGAAAGTTGATAATGTTTAGATCTAAGCAGTCAGTTGATAGAATTTTCAGTAAACATACCAAAATATATTTATATTAATATCATCCCATTATTGGATAGGTCACGGACCTTTGGGAAACTTTCATTTCTATTTAGCTGCAGGCCAATAAATTTCATCATTAATGGTTCGGCTTCTACCATTAGGTTTAATGGGGAACAGAAGCCTCCTTGAATATTCTTCCTAGATTTCCTGGCTGTTTCCTCTTCTTGGTTTGGAAAGTTGAATATGCCTCCCCCATAAAACTAGGCAACTATTTGACAATATGTGGAGAACACTATCTCATTATCAGTGTTCAATAAATCCATGATTTCCATCACAGACAATCCTATTTCCTAGATAGATTTATGGCTAGATGTTGCAAAGGTACAAACTGAGCCTGCAATGGTTTTTTTTTTTTACTTTTTAACACACATCTAAAAGACATCCCTATTTAAAACAAACAAACAAACATATCAAAATATCAACCTATGATCAGTTTTGTTATACCTCACAAACTACCATTACTTCATAGGGTGGAAGAATTCTCATTCTTGTGGTGGTCTTGCAGAGGAGTAAATGCCTTTGCTAAGTATAGATCAAGACTTAGTATGTGTGTGTGTGTGTGTGTGAGAGAGAGAATGAGAATAAGAGAATGAGAATAAGAGAGAGAGAATGAGAAAGAGTGAAAGCGAGTGAGTGAATGAGAATAAGACAATGAGAATAAGAGAGGGAGTGAAAGAATAAGAGAGCAAATGAGAATGAGAATAAGAGAGAGGGAATAAGAGAGAGTGAAAGCGAGTGAGCGAGAGAATGAGAATAAGAGAGAGAGAATGAGAATAAGAGAGAATGAGGGAGAGTGAAAGAGAGAGTGAAAGAGAGAGAGAGAGATGTTCAAATCTTCCTATGGTAAGGAAAGAAGGCCAGATTCTCACAGCAAGGTTGGTGTATGTATGGATCCACATTTGTGTGTGTGTGTGTGTGTGTGTGTGTGTGAGAGAGAGAGAGAGAGAGAGAGAGAGAGAGAGAGAGAGAGAGAGAGAGAGAGAGAGAGAGAGAGAGAATGTGTGCATGTATGGGTGGGTGTGGGTGTGCTAAGGGCATTGCCTAGACTATACACCTTTTGGTGTTTCCTCTGTGTTAAGCTAACAATCAAACAAAGGATACAACAAGGAAAATTGATTTTATGTATAGATTGCCTCATTATTAGACAAGATCTAATGACAGTATCCTCAAACTGCCTCTCCTAATGTTTGAAAAATTATACCCACAATAGAAACATTTGCCATTAGGCATCATTTACTGTCTCTTCTTAAATTTTTAAACTATATTAGAGAGATAAACAGTCCCCCAAATATTGTTGAGGACTTCATTTGCATAATAACACTGCTTTAGATGTGAGTATAATGGATTATAAACATGTTATCTGGAGTTAAAGCATATATTTAATATTTTGTCTAGGACTGGCAAAATGCTTGTGATGAGAGTACTGAGAGACATGAAAGAATAGTAAGTTGCTATTTATTTTGGAACGCCAACTGTGTAAGGTCATTACATAAACAGATATTTGCTTGTTCCTTCTTGACAGTATAAATATATGACCATATTGGAAAAGAAAAAAAATTAGCATACAGAGTTTAAAGGCTAGGATTTTGCCAAATATCAAGTGTAACGAGAATTCATTTAGACTACAAGTAAACTTCAGCTTATGACCATAATTGGGATTGGAACTTCAATGTGGACATTAAGCGAGTCTCTCCCAATTTTATGACATTTTTTGCAACACACCAAGCAAATCATGAGGTTGTTAAGTGAATCCACCTTTTCCATTGATTCTGCTTGTTGGAAGTCACCTGTGGAAAGTTGCAGATGGCAATCACATGATATATATTTTAGGGGACTGGAGGCTAAAACATTATAAAGAATGGTTGCTGGAATTGGGCATGTCTAGTTTAATGAAGAGAATGACTAGGGGTGACATGATAACAGGGTTCCAATGTCTCAGGGGTTGCCACAAAGAAGAGGGAGTCAAGGTATTCTCCAAAGCACCTGAAGGTAAGACAAGAAGCAATGGATGGAAACTAATCAAAGAGAGAAGCAACCTAGAACTAAGGAGAAACTTCCTGATAGTTAGAACAATTAACCAGTGGAATAACGTGCCTCCAGAAGTTGTGAATGCTCCAATACCGAAAGTTTTTAAGAAGAGACTGGACAGCAATTTGTCTGAAATGGTATAGGGTTTCCTGCCTGAGCAGGGGTTTGGACTAGAAGACCTCCCAGGTCCCTTCCAACTCTATTATTATTATTATTATTATTATTATTATTATTATTATTATTATTATTATTATTATTATTATTATTATTATTGTTGTTGTTGTTGTTGTTGTTGTTGTTGTTGTTGTTGTTGTTTTTGCTGCTGCTGTTGTTATTGTTATTATTCATAAATCCATTCCGGTTGCCAAGTGCTCGAATTTTGATCACGTGACTGTGACAAACAACAATCATAAGTGCAAGGACCAGTTATAAATCACATTTTTAGCACAGTTTTTAATGAATAGTCATAAGTCAAGGACTGCCCGTAGTTCTTCCTAGAAAGATTACCCAGCTGTAAAGAAAGCATAATGAACATGTTCACAGCCTTGTCATAAGTATGGCCATCTCAAATAATCTTTGTATTCCAAACTGGATCTAAGGCTTGTTTCAAACTGGTTCCACTGCATCTTTTCTATACTTTTTCTGTTTCACTGGACTAATATTCAATATATAACCGCATGCATTGAATATGGTTTCAGGAATCGTGCTTAATCCCATCTGCCACCAGTATACCAGTATATTTCTGGTTATGAAAACATTACCTGAATATCATGAAGAAGACAATCTTTTCCGTAATTCAAAGAAGTTGTGTGGGTTGGCAGTGTATGCAAGGACATCAGACACAGCCATGGCTGCCTATAGGAATCCAGTGTTCAAAACAGTGTTGTCTTCATTGTGAGCCCTCAGTAATATCTTTAATCATAGTAATACATTCATAAGATGGTAAACATATAGACTTCAAGATTATCTAGTATCAATTATAGATAACAGTTGCTTTGAAAACAAACTTCAAAGAATAGCTCAAAAGGTTGGCTGGTTTGAACTCCTTTTTTGAACTTTTCCCCCCATGATTATTCATTATTCCATTACAAAGGTGATAGATTTTTATCCAAAGTATTGCTCTGCTATCATATTTCTAATATTTCCTTAACCCGCTAAATTCTTGATTTTTTTTGCCTGAAAACTTTCTTGTGAACATGCACTCCCCCCACTTCATTCAGAAATGAATTCCAAGGATGTATATGATAGTAATAAGGATATGAACTTAACAAAACAAAAGAATGAGTTGGAAGGGATCTTGGAGGTCTTCTAGTCCAACTCTCTTGCTCAAGTAGGAAATCCTATACCATTTCAGACAAATGGCTGTCTTCTTAAAAACTTCCAATCTGGGAGCACCCACAACTTCAGGAGGCAAGTCGTACCACTGATTACTTGTTCTAATTGTCAGGAAATTTCTCATTAGTTCTATTATAAAAGAACTGTGATGGCGCAGTGGTTAGAATGCAGTATTGCAGGCTGACTTTGCCCACTGCCAGTAGTTTGATTCTCACCGGCTCAAGATTGACACAGCCTTCCATCCTTCCGAGGTTGGTAAAATGAGGACCCAGATTGTTGGGGACAATAGGCTGACTCTGTAAACTGCTTAGACAGTGTTTAAAGCACTATGAAGCAGTATAACTCTATTGCTATTATTCTCCTTGATTAATTTCCACCCATTGCTTCTTGTCCTGCCTTCAGGTGCTTTGAAAAATAGGTTGATCCCCTCTTGTGGATACACAGTGCAGTCCTGACCATTGCCTACACAAGTGTAAGAACCCTTGAATTCAATGGGCTGTATTCATTGCAGTCTTAAGCATTTTGTGTCTCATCAATTTAAATGAAAAGGAAAGGGGAAGAGTACCTGCTTCTTCATTGTCCTATCTAGTGAAATCAACATGACATGGGAGAACTTGGATGCATTGAAGCTATTATATTTACAGATGGGATGCCACTTTTGAAATCATAAAGAACAAAAACTACGATCCTCTCTGAGAGCAGATTTGCAGAAAAGTGAGATTGAAAAGGAATGTTGTATGCAAACACTGGTAATTAATTACCTTTTGAAAATGAGTTACAGTGGGAACATATTTGTTAGCATTTGCATTAAAAGGGTTCCTAGTTGATTTAAGTTAGAAAAGTAAATTATGGAATGATAGGCATAAGAATATTGTATGTTGGAGAAAATTATCCATGAAAAAATAACAATAAAGCCAAATGGGTTTTCTTTATTTTCTATTGTTTGTCATCTGCCTGTCCTGATAAGATTCTAAATCACAAAGCATGAACTTATTGGAAAATTTATGAATAGGTGAGCCAGTTTTTCTCTGAGCTGTTACTCACATTAACAGAAAAATAACTACATATATATTAGAGAGAGTGTTACATGATATATATATATACAGTAGATGTTGGTAGATAGATAGATGCAGGGCTTTTTTTCTCATAGAATGCCCAGAATGGAGTTCCGTTATCTTTTTTTGATGGAACATTATAGGGTAGGCAAGGCGGGTTGTATGACGTGTGTGAGTTCCGGCACCTTTAAAAAAAAAAAAAAGCACTGGATAGATGATAGATAGATAGATAGATAGATAGATAGATAGATAGATAGATAGATAGATAGATAGATAGATAGATAGATAGATAGATAATAGATAGATGATAGATAGATGATAGATGAAAGATGATAGATAGATAGATAGATAGATAGATAGATAAATGATAGATAGATGATAGAAAGATAGATTAGATGATAGATGATAGATAGATAATAGATTAGATGATAGATGATAGATAATAGATAGATGATAGATGATAGATAGATGATAGATGATAGATGAAAGATAGATAGACAGATAATAGATAGATAGATGATAGATAGATAGATAGATATAGATAGATGATAGATGAAAGATGAAAGATGATAGACAGACAGAGAGATGACACACTCAGAGAGATTAACAGTGGCTATTACTGTAATAGAGCAGAATAGTTAATGTTAGTTTAAGAAGGGAATTCCCTTTATTATTTGAAGTTAAAACTGGTTACTTTTTTCTCTTTCCAATATTCAAATGAACATATTAATATTTAATTTAAAATAAGCTATTTAAAGCAAACATTCACTGAAATGTTGTTGCTTTTGTAAGTTGGATGGAGGGGATTGTTTTTTTTAATGAAATGGAATAATTAGCCTCCCTCTCTAATATTACCATTCTATATACTGGCACTCAGGTTTTTGTCGTGGTTATAAAAAAACCCTAAAATTTCACAACTAATAATGCTGAATCTCATGAATATTAGCACCATATTTTACCCTAATTGCATAATTAAATAGAATTAGTCTTTATGTATTAGAAAATTGTTTGATCCATGCTAAATGGAAGCAATTTGGTGGCCTGGCTTATAAAAAAGTAAAAACATTAAGCAAATTAAAAACTGTGATAAAAATATTATTTTCCAAAGAAGATGAAATTTCATTCATTTATTCAGTTATTCTTACGGGGTTCAAGAAAGCTTTCATTCATTTATTCAGTTATTCTTATGGGGTTCATTAACAGTTGAATCTAAACATTATGATTATATCTATATTTAATCACAATGAGTTTTCACTGCATTTAAAAATCTATCTTACCAAAGAAATGTAATGGGTAGTAATCTAAAAAAAATACTGAGTCTATCTTGCAAAGAAAAAAAACCCACTCCATTTGCATGATATGCGTGCCCAACTTTTTTTTTAAGTTTAGGCATTTTTTTTCTTGCTGCAACAGTCCCACTAAATAAAAACCCAATACACAAACAATAAAAACAATATCCCCACCCCCTGATAACAACAATCAATCAAACAAGCCACTTGATGGGCTCCATCCAGTGGTGGGATTCAAATATGTGAACAACCGGTTCTCTTTGTGGATGCTGCTTCCGGAAGTCCATTCTGGGCCTGGGCAACAAAAAATTAGTTACAGGTTCTGCTGAACTGGTGCGAACCGGCTGAATTCCACCACTGGCTCCATCCTACTCTGGGTTCTTCAGGCCTGTTGGCAAAACCAGGTTTTCAGAGCCTTGAGAAGAGCATCAACATGAGGGCCAAATTCACGTTGTGTGAAAGCAGTCAGTGTTTACTGGATCTGAAACACACACACCCTGTGGAGTCTTATTGGTGATCTGGCAAGGAGTAAAACTTCTTGGAAAATCTTACTGAATTCAGGAATGATGCAACCCGACTGCAACTTATAATATACATCTACAATTTATACAGAGATGAGCAAAAGACCCATGCTAGTTTGGAAGGGCTACACTGAAGGGGATGGTAAATCTTTGCACTTTTTTCTCTCTGCTGTGCTAGAAGTATATCCTTCTGGAAGTTCTGATGAATAATACGATATTGTGGGAAGGCCTCCTCAGAAAGAGGGGCGAGACAAACGTCCAACTTTGACTCTGCAAATATTGCTGCCTCTCAGTTAAACAATATGCTTCGGATGCTGATAGGATTTTGGTTTTGGCATAGGAGTACTTAAAGCCAATAAAGCAAAATAATACAGGTAGTCCTCGGCTTACAACAGTTCATTTAGTGACCATTCCAAGTTACAATGGCACTGACAAAAACAACTAATGGCCTTTTTTACACTTACAACCATTGTGGCGTCCCCATGGACACGTGATCAAAATTCGGACGCTATGCAACTGATTCATATTTAGGACGGTTGCATTTTCCCGGAGTCATGTGATCAGCTTTTGTGACCTTGTGAACAAAGTAAACAGGGAAAGCCAGATTGACTTAACAACCACATTACTAACTTAACAACTGCAGTGATTCACTTCACAATGGTGGCAAGAATGGTCATAAAACGGGGCTAAAATGGGGCTAAACGTAACAAATGTTTCACTCAGCAACAGAAATTTTGGGCTCAACTGTGGTCATAAATTGAGGACAACTTGTAAAGGGGAAAAGATAGCTTGGCTTTCTTGGTCATCTAGGAAACCAAGACAAGAATTAAATCGGGAAGAGTTAATACATAAAATATTAGCATGTGCGGAAATGGACAGGCTCACAATGATATTAAAAGACAAATGTGGATCAGTTTATTTTGAAACCTGGGATACATTTTATCACTGGAGTAATTCGAAGAGGATGGTTGGGATTAAAGACGAATGTTAAGATAGAAATATATGTTATTTTAGAATAAGTATTGTATATAAAACTTAGATGTATATGTAGAGATGAAGAATTGATTGTAAAATGTGGAATAATCTGATAAGAATGTATATACTGGAATGTCACGTTAAATCCAATGTTTTTTTTTAATTGTATTATAAATAAAATTTAAAAAATAAATAAATAATAAAAAAAAAGAATTAAATTCGGCTACTCAGTTCTGGAAGGCTGCATTTTAATTTCCGTTGCAAGGGTCTCAATGAAGGATTTGTATATTTCTAAAAATATATGTATTTATTTATTTGTTTGTTTGTTTGTTTATTTATCTGCTCATGTTCCCCATAATGTAACTATTTTATTTTAAAACTACATATGCTGAATGAAACTATGTCTAAAATAGTTAATTTTAAATAAGAATGAAGGCAAATATATGGGTCCCAGTTTATTGTTATAGGATCCAATCTGGGTCGGTCACCGGGATCAGAGGGGTTTAAGTCAGTGATGGCGAACCTTTTAGAGACCGAGTGCCCAAACTGCAACCCAAAACCCACTTATGCATCGTCGAGTGCCGGGTGGGTGTGGCCCATTGGCTGGGTGTGGCCCATTGGCTGGGCGTGGGCCATTGGGTGGGCGTGGCTGTGGTGGTAATGGCAGACTGGGTGGGACTAAAAAGTTGAATCAATCAATTCCAACTTTGCAAGATCTTTTTTTTCCCCGCTAGAAGTTGAAATTGACTGATTGAACCTTTTTTTTTCTCCACACGGCGGCGGATGCCTAAAGCGAAAAGGTTTTATAAAACCCAGCTGAAGGCCTAGGACTGGGGTGACAGCACGTGTGCCCAGAGAGAGGGCTCTGAGTGCCGCCTCTGGCACCCGGGCCATAGGTTCGCCACCACTGGTTTAAGTCTTCTGAGCCTACAGACTCGTAGCTGGAGCCCCATCCTCAGGGAACTTCTCTCTCTACCGGAATGTATCGTCAGGGAGAAGCTCCCTGACGATGGGGCTCCAGCATGAGTCTGGTGACCAACCCAGGTTGGATCCAGCAATCTAACGAGTGAAGCTCGGTATAACTAGCATTCTGTTCAATGCCTGGATGAAGCAAGCATCACCTATTTTTCTCTTGACTCTGCACCCCCACTAGGAATGTTGCAGAGGCTTAAGATTGGTGCTCCTATTAACTGCACTTTTATATGATATTTTTGAACAAGTGAAAAGGGAGAGAGAGAGAAAAAATCAGAGATGCTTTAGCCGAACAAAGTGGTTAAAAATAGTCTCCGCTTGCTCTGTGAGAAGGCTATAACATATAACAATCTGACATCCGACAGGAATGCAAAGAACATTTTCCTTTTTTTAGAGGGAAAACAATATTTTATCTCACATAAGCTGCCTCTTCAAATATCAGTCTTCTGGTTTTTTTCCAGATTACGGAACCTTTTTCCTCCAATGCCCTGAAAGGAAGAAAAATGGGGAGGGGTGGAGGTGAGAAGGGAGGGGGTATTCTGATTCAACAATACAAATATTTCTCATAACTGTTTTGATTTTGCTCAAGGCACCCCCACCGGAGCCAAACAAATCTGTTTTGCTTTGACAAAAGTTTGAGCGAAGCATCCCCCTCAAAGCTGCTTTGAAGAGAAATCTCTCCCCCCATCCCTGCACTTCATTTCTAAGAGCAAAAAGAAACAAACAGGTTGTTTCTCTGCTTCACGGTTTTATCTCCTGCCTCCTCTTGCATTTGCTGCTTTGTCAAGTGCTGGAGGAGATGAAGAGGAAGCCAAAAGACACTGCCTGCTCTTCAAATTCTCTGGCATTCATTAAGACTGGAAGAGGCAGTGTCTTTTCAAGGGCTGGACTCCTTATAAGAGGGCCCTCTTACTTAGGTGACTGCGAGTAAACAAAAAAAATTCTTAGGTTCTTAGACTTAGGGTCTGCTTCCTAAAGTAACTGCTGGAAACTATTTGCAGCAGTAATTCCACAGGAGTGGTGGTGGTGAGCATAGGCTTGATGAAAGCAACGTCATGAAGATTTGTGCCTTGCGGGCGAGGAGCAGGTTGACCAGTTTAAACAGTTTCTACACCTATTCCTTACCAAAGTGAAATTTGGGGTTCTTGCACCCTGTGAGGAATAAAGATTCAACTCCAAGGGTGTTGGAAAACAAAACAAGTTTTATTGAAGCGTTTGCAAAGGCTGGTGGACCCTTCTACTGTATATACAAGTAAATGGCTACACTTGAATCATTTCAGCATAAACCTTTATACCCTGTCCTGTAGAATACACCACATCCTTCTTTTCCAGACCCAGTTGATAAGTCCAGTCTGGTCACATGCTTTCTGATCACCTAGTAAAATTATTAGACACTGCAGCTGTACAATTAATAATTATTCTTTGTTTTACCTTTATCTTTTCCTTTTTGTGTTCGTGACATTCAACTTACTCAGCTCACAATAGGAGCCTGTTTGTCTAAGCTGGATGATACAAATGTTTCAACCCTGTTCCCTTGCCTGTCTGTACAATGTAACTAATGCCTGCTTCAAAACAAAAGTTGTGTATGTCAACACTTTAACAAGGTTAAATATGGCTGCACTTTGGATATATGCTTATACCTTAAAATACTGGCTCTAAATCGTTTTTATAAAATATAAGATAATCTATATTATGAACAATTTTAACATATACATTTATTATGTACCTCACAACCCCAAACAGGCCAAAGGGCAGAAGAACGTTGGAACCAGTCCATGAAAATCCATTGTTTGGACATATGGGTAGAGATAGGACCAGGTTCAGAATATTAGATTGATTTTATTGTCCAGGGATTGGTAAAGATGTGGTCCAGTACTGTACATTAGTGGATCAATTAGTGAAACCAAAAGGAGAACACGATAAAGTTCCAATGAAGACAGTGCAGTGATGGGATTCAGCTGGTCGCACCGGTTCGGTAGAACCGGTAGCTAAATTTTGTTCAGTTCAGAGAACCGGCTGAATGCACACTGCTTCCTGAAGTCCGTTCTAGGCCTGGGAGGCCTGCAGGAGGCCTAGAACAGTCCACCAGAAGTGCGGGGATGCCCAGGCCTGCATCCAAGCAGAGAACCAGTTGTTCGGGGATTTGAACCCCACCACTGTTTCTTTTCCTAAAGTGGCCATGGACATCATAGGCCCTCCGTCTGAGGGCAATAAATATATCCTAGTTATCTGTGATTTTGCAACTCGGTATTCTGCAGCTGTTCCATTAAGGAATGTGATGGCCAAAAGAATAGCAGAGAAGCTGGTCTTTTTCTAGAAATATTTGCAGTAATAGTTCTGGCGCTGGGTGTATATGGACCTGATGAAAGCAATGCCATGCAGAAGTTCCATGCCCTGTACAAGGGGTAACATTTTCAGTAAAATCTTATAAATGCTGCTGTTTAGTTCTAAAAGGTAAAGTTACTCTTAAGGGAAGCTGAAGAGCGATGAGTTACTGATGAGTTAAATAATAGTCACAGGTCTTAGCATCCCGTAGAAAGTAAATTAAATGAACATGAATGTCTGATTGTACTGCAAGATGATGGAGAACCAATTTATGTGTCCCTAGTGTTAGCAATGCTCTTGCAGAAACCAACTTGCAATGTATAGGAGCAATGTACATCTCAACCTCCAGGAGTCAAGTTAAAAACAATACAGTAAAAATAAAGCATATCAGTAATATTAAATATATCTAACACTGTCTATTGTCATCTTCACCACCATCATGATCGGATTTCTGCTGTAACTTACTATTATTGTTCTGTTGCTTAAGCAGAACACTAAGGGTATCATTTGATGCCCCTGTAGAACAGGTCTAAGGGTGATTCTTGGTCAATATAAGCCACATTGGTCAAACAAATTAAAAGTAAAGCTAGGTAAGGCTCATTTGAATTCAGCTTGACTCCAAGGGAATTCTGGATATATCTATGCAATTTTCTTCCCAACTGTATGGGAATAGCCCATTACTATATTTTTTCAGGATATTCTTTGGAGTTCACCAATCTTCTTTACAGATGTAGTATTCCTTGGAAGAATACCATTCAAGTATCAACCAGGGCTGATCATGCTTAGTTTCTGAGGATGGATAAGGTTGGTCAGGTATGTCCACCTATTGAAATGACTTGTGTATATAATACCATTATTTTGCTATATGTTAATTTGCAGGCTTTATTCTAATCAAGCTTTATTTGATCCTGTGATAAAAATCGGGGCGTTTGGCAACTGGCATGTATTTATACCAGTTGCACTGTCCTGGGGTCATGTGATCACTATTTGTAACCTTCGCAGCTGGCTTTCGAGAAGCAAAGTAGTAAGTGTGAGAAGCCAGATTCATTTAATGAACAAATGATTTATTTTACAACTGCAGTGATTCGCTTAACAACTGTGGCAAGAAAGGTCATAAAAGGTGCACAACTCACTTAACAACTGTCTTGCTTAGCAACAGAACTATTGGGCTCAATTGTGGTTGTAAGTTGAGGATAGCCTGTAAAGGCTGAGATTTTTTGAAATGGCAAACATGTTAATAGACTATTCCAGACCACTCTATAACTTTGATGTTAATTGTTAAGACATTTATCTGACATTTATTTACAATATTGTTTTGGTTACCTAACCTGCCATAAAACTTTTTAATTGTTTCCAAATAGGTTTTAAAATTTTTAGTTGTGAAATATTGATTATCGTGTATTATTCTGTGTCTATGGTATTCTAGTGGCCGTTGGCTAAATATAAATAACATTTTGCAGTCCTGATTTCATTACTTGAGTTTCCAGGTTCGTTNAAATATTTGTAGCTGTGACATTATTAAAATCATTAAAAATTATCCCTATTTAAAATTCACCCTAGGTCAGTCCCGCTTGCTGAAAGAGCCATGTCTTGAGGGCGCGGCGGAAGGTTAGGAGATCCGGGATTGTCCGGATCTCGGGGGGTAGCTCGTTCCAGAGGGTGGGGGCACCCACAGAGAAGGCCCTCCCCCTGGGTCAATATAAGCCACATTGGTCAAACAAATTAAAAGTAAAGCTAGGTAAGGCTCATTTGAATTCAGCTTGACTCCAAGGGAATTCTGGATATATCTATGCAATTTTCTTCCCAACTGTATGGGAATAGCCCATTACTATATTTTTTCAGGATATTCTTTGGAGTTCACCAATCTTCTTTACAGATGTAGTATTCCTTGGAAGAATACCATCCAAGTATCAACCAGGGCTGATCATGCTTAGTTTCTGAGGATGGATAAGGTTGGTCAGGTATGTCCACCTATTGAAATGACTTGTGTATATAATACCATTATTTTGCTATATGTTAATTTGCAGGCTTTATTCTAATCAAGCCTTATTTGATCCTGTGATAAAAATCGGGGCGTTTGGCAACTGGCATGTATTTATACCAGTTGCACTGTCCTGGGGTCATGTGATCACTATTTGTAACCTTCGCAGCTGGCTTTCGAGAAGCAAAGTAGTAAGTGTGAGAAGCCAGATTCATTTAATGAACAAATGATTTATTTTACAACTGCAGTGATTCGCTTAACAACTGTGGCAAGAAAGGTCATAAAAGGTGCACAACTCACTTAACAACTGTCTTGCTTAGCAACAGAACTATTGGGCTCAATTGTGGTTGTAAGTTGAGGATAGCCTGTAAAGGCTGAGATTTTTTGAAATGGCAAACATGTTAATAGACTATTCCAGACCACTCTATAACTTTGATGTTAATTGTTAAGACATTTATCTGGCATTTATTTACAATATTGTTTTGGTTACCTAACCTGCCATAAAACTTTTTAATTGTTTCCAAATAGGTTTTAAAATTTTTAGTTGTGAAATATTGATTATCGTGTATTATTCTGTGTCTATGGTATTCTAGTGGCCGTTGGCTAAATATAAATAACATTTTGCAGTCCTGATTTCATTACTTGAGTTTCCAGGTTCGTTCATGCTTTCATCTAGTTTTTCTATTTGTAATTGTATTTATTGTTAAAATCATTTTACAATAAATACAATTTATTACCCTTACCCTGATTGAAAATTCAGTTAGGAAAGTAAAATAGGTTTGAAATAATCTAAATAAAGAACAAAAGCTTTTGCACGAAAGCAAGATCCATTAAAATTAATATAATCAATGAGTGTCCTCTGGGTAGAAAGGCGGGATGTAAATCAAATTAATATTCATATGAAGAACAGCAATAATAATGGGAACTTTAGAATAAACCTTTCAGCCAAGAAGGTTTTCAAATGTCTTCTCCATAATTTTCCAAAGTAACTGCACCTAGTTTTACATTGACCTACTCTATATTTACATTTAAGACTATTTAACACAAATACACACAAAAGTACACATGGATACAAACAGAAATAAATACAAATATTATAATGAGATTGTTATTAATATTTTAATATTAATTAATATTAATTTTAATATTCATTCCAAATGCATGCCCTGTTCAGGAATTCAGTTCCTGCAGTCACTGAAAGATAATATAGATAATCCTCAACTTATGACCACAATTGAGGCCAAAATTTATGTTGCTATATGAAACATTTGTTAAGTGAGTTTTGCTCCATTTTCCAAACATTCTTGCCACAGTTGTTAAGTGGATCACTTTGGTTGTTAAGCTAGTAACATGGTTGTTAAATTAATCTGGCTTCCCGCATTGACTTTGCTTGTTAGAAAGTCACAAAAGGTGATCAGATGACCCCGGGAGACTGCGACCATCATAAATACGAGTCACTTGACAAGTGTCTGAATTCTGATCATGTGACCATGAGGATGCTGCAGTGGTCATAAAATATGAAAAATAACTCTCTTTTTTCAGTGCCATTGTAATTCCGAACGGTCACTAAGTGAATCCAAGAATTTAAAACTACGGAAATATTTTTGCCACTCTAAAGAAAAAAGGAAGACAATAAATATTTTCCAATAATATAATAATTCTCTACCTGGAAGATAATCCAAATGTCTCATGAATTAGAAAATACGTCTCTATATCTACATATATTGTATATCAGGGATGAGAGTGGGATGAGAGTGATGTCAAAACACCAGCTTTGTCGTCCCATCATAGTGGTGATATTACACTCTCTGAAAGAACAGGATTTGCACTGCAATACTGCATTGTCCCATCTTGTCCTGCAGTTGCTGCTACCTCATTATGCCTCGTTAGTTTTTTTCACCATGTTCCCCAAGCATTAAAAAGGGATTTGATCTACTTTGGGGATTTGATCCCCATGTTTTTCATTTTGCTATGTTAATTCCCACTGCCAAATAGAAATTTTTCATCTGTTGTTTGGACTACTGCAATGCTGCTACATGGATCTAATCTTAAAGAGTATTCAGAAGCTACAGCTGTCACAGAACTCAGCTGCATGGACACTTCTTGGTTCCCCGAGGGTGGTCCATGTAACACCTCTGCTCTGTGCACTGTAGTGGTTGCCATGTGACTTCAGGCTCCAATTCAAGGTGTTGGTTATTACCTATAAACCTTATGACATGGGCCCAGTCTACCTGAAGAATCATCTTACCCCAATAAGATTGGGCCATCCCACTTGCAACAAGACAAATGCTGCAGATCCCATTGGCTAAATAATTTTGACTGACGGGGCCCAGGAGAAAAGCCTTCTCTGCCTCATTGCCTGCCTTCTGGAGCATCATACCTCTAGAGGTGAGATACTCCCCCATCTTTTTGCTTTCTGTAAAGGCCTTGAAACCTGGCTTGGCCAATTGGCCTAGGGCGCAGACAGGAACATGTCAACCGGGAGGTGGTTACTGGATTAGAAGATCCCACTTCCACTCTATTGTATACTCTCTGGCTATCTTAGCTATTTCTTCGTTAATGCATTATCTTACCGTTTTAAACTTTTATAATATCATTTTATTGTAGGCTGCCCAGAATCCCATGACAATAAGATGGGCAGCAAATAAATTTAAATAAATGTTGAATATAATTTTTTTTATATATTCATTGGCATTTACCTATTACATAAATGCCAATGAAAGCTCTCCTTTTTTTAAAAAAAGCTGTGTTTTAGATACTGATTACCTAATTGCCCAAACTTTGTGCATGAATAAATAAACATAGTAAACTCTAAAATCATCCATACCTAGGTATGTGAACTTTTCTTGAAGATGAACTTGATTCCCAGTGAGTTTTGTGAGAATCTCCATGTTGCTTCTCAACATAGTATAAACATGTTTTTCTTTCTGGGACGTTTTTCCTACTTTCTAACCCACCTTGGTTCTCCTCTATGTGGGAGTTAGTTGAGGGCCACATTTTCTCAGTCAGACGCCCAGCTTCAAGGATGGGAAGCACAGAGCAAAACTTCCATTAAGCCATGGGAAGAGGGAAGAGAAAGAAGCACCAGAATTAGTCTAACAGTAGTTACAGAAGAGAACAGGTTGACAGACGGCAATTAACTCTTCTGGTGGCTTCTTTCCAATGTGCAATAAAATTACTTCCCCAGCCATGCCATATGTCTGACAGCCTTAAGCTGAGTTGGAAACTAGAGCTTAGTCCAGCTATGTCACGTTGAATGTCTTGCAGTTTTGGTTAAGGTCTTGCCAATGAGCCTTATCCCATCCAGAAGGTAACCAGGGCCAACTGCTAAACTTTCCAAATCAGCCAAAGTTGGCTAGTGGTTCCCATCCTGCTGGGATGTTCTTCATATCTACAGCTATGTAAATATGCCAGTTCCTTGGATTTTGTCCTACTTTCTAACATGAGTGAGAAAGAGAATGACAAAAATTGAGGGCTGGGAAAAGTGGTGGTATGTAAATGTACTATGTATTTCCCTTTCAGAGTAACTGCTTTGTTTGGATGTTACTAATATAGATTTATAACTTGAGTTTTCCTCCAAAGGAAAAAAAATGGGAAAAAGATTGGAGAGAATAACATTATTATACTGTTATCAGGTGTCCAAATGAGGCACAATTCATTGCAAGATATGTAGAGTTTGAAACAAAACTGCCCAACATTTAAAGAGGATTGATATACCTCTACAAATCACCTATTGCAAAAGGTAGAGTTCTTCATTTTATGCAAATACATGAGTTCAGTCTCTAGTCTTGTTCAAAAGAGGTTTAAGAGAAAAGTAGGAATCAAAGGAGGTAATAGCAAGCTCAGGTATCTCTTTAAACCCAGAGCTATTCTTCCTCTCTTCCATATTTATGACAAAATACTGCACTTGTCTGCATTTTCTTTAGATCGATTTTATTATTCATGATTTGGGATACAGGTGTTGGCAACTCTCTCATCAAGGAGAATCTGGTGGCAGCTGTGGCTTCCTCTTCATGGATAATTAAGGAAGATGGGCTTTGTAAAAAAGCATTCAGCACATCTTCAGAGCTTCCTCTAGGGCCACATTGATATTCTTGAATTCAGAAGAAGGGAGGCAGAGGCTGGGCCTGAGACCTTTGTAACAGAGGAGAAGACACACAAAGGGAAAATGCTGAGGGAAAAGCATGCAGTTGTAGCCACTGGATCCTCCTCTAGACTTCTTAGAGACAAGATCAGATGAGGATGAGGATGCGATAAAGATGAGTGGGTAATCTACAATTAGATTCACAGCCTAAGGCTGGTGGAAACTTAAGAATTCAAATCCTAATCGAGGCCTTTAAAATGATTAAGGCAGCATCTAAGAATGTAGGCAGTTCCAAGTAGGATGGCTTTTGTAAAATTAGTGCGTTCAGGGCCAATAAATTTAATATTTCCAGATATCAAGGGAGTTCTTTAGGTATTGTTCCAGGACTCCACTCATGATTGGTATAATAATGAATTTCAATTTTTATAAAAATTCAGTTTTGATCTGCAAGTTCTAAAAGTATGTCCTTTTAGTAACCAGAAAGAGTGAAATCATTAATGTTGCCAAAGGAGATAGGCATCTATTAGCTGGTCAACATTATCCATATTTTGTCCAGAGCCTGTGCAGAGGATCTTTGGAAACGAAGCCCCGCAGTGATTGGGTGGGGTGGGAACCATTCGCTTTGCTTTTGGACCAGCTCCAAAATGAGCTGGAAGAAGCAACCTGAGGACTCCAATCTGGCTTTTCAGCAAGCATGGGGATTGGAGGCACGTGAATGCATGCTAGTCTGGCATCTCAAAAAAAGGTTTTTTTTCCCCGCTGAATTTTTGCTGCTATATTGTTTAACTTTTGTTAAAGTTTACTTGATGCAGAACACCCATTTTCTCCCAAGTATTGATAAGCATAGGACACTGTAAAAACGTGTGTTTTAGAGAAGCACTATCCTTATTACAACCCTTTTCTATATTATCTGTTACCAGTGCTTTTTTTCTAAAAAAAAAAAAAAAAAAAGTTGCCGGAACTCACACACGTCATACAACCCGCCTTGCCTACCCTACAAGGTTCCATCCAAAAAAGGTGCCGGAACTCCATTCTGGGCATTCTATGAGAAAAAAAGCCCTGTCTGTTACTATCTAAGAACTTCTAAATACTATTTTTTGTTCTATAAGTTGCAATTTGAACGCCATTGATATTATTGCTATAGAAAGTTAAAACACTCCCATCTAGGCAATATGGAAAGTTTTCACTCTTTATTCTATTCATTTCTTAACATTTCCATATCAAATTGAATTATTAATAACAAGTATCTATAGAAACTGATATTATGTTTTTTAGGTTTAAAGGATTTAAATTGTTCTAGTATCTCAGGTGTCTCAAAAGCTGAAAATGCTGCTGGTCCAAACACGGTTATTAACAAGTGTTGTAACTGAAAACATTGCCATTGGGTTACAAAGGGTTCTAATTGTTTCCAAAGATACTAGAATTTTAGTACATTTAGATCATAATATTGTCCATTCAACTAAAGGTGTTATGTATATTGCAAACTTGCTCAAATCAGTTTTAAAGATGCTTTTTCAAAAGGCAACTGAACTGTTTTTCCTTGAGGAGGAGGAGGAGGAGGAGGAGGAGGAGGAGGAAGAAGAAGACATTTCGCTTCTCATCCAAGAAGCTTCATCAGTTGTGTCAAGCTTTACAACTCATAAAGCTTCTTGGATGAGAAGTGAAACATTTTCTTCTTCCTCGGGGAAAAACAGTCCAGCTGCCTTTTGAAAAAGCACCTTTGAGACAGCTATGACCTGGATGACTGAGAAGCTCCACAGACATTTTGCTCAAATCAGAAAATTAACACTGAACGTTGGCTTCCAGTTGTCCCAAAGGTGCTTTTTCAAGAGGCAACTGGACTTTCTTGTTTTTCTTTGAAGACGTTTCGCTTCTCATCCAAGAAGCTTCTTCAGCTCTGACTGGATGGTGGGGAATGGAAGGATTTATATTCCTTGTAGACAGCTGTTCATTTGCATTTTTTCCAGAAAACATTGCAGACAACACAGACTCATCCCCAACAGCCGGTGCCTGTCTTCAGCAGTGAAGGGACAGTGTTGACCAGCTGTCTGCAAGGAATATAAATCCTTCCATTCCCCATTCCCCATTTTAGAAGCTGAAGAAGCTTCTTGGATGAGAAGTGAAATGTCTTCAAAGAAAAACAAAAAAGTCCAGTTGCCTCCTGAAAAAGCACCTTTGGGACAACCATGTCCTGGATGACTGAGAAGGTCCATAGACAGTTGCCTTCCAGTATTTAATACTTAACAATATGTAAGCATGATGATATAGTTCCATATTTGAAAAATCCTTCCTCGTTAATTGGTAATTGTATTTTCTGCAAAAATAGTCTTGGAATTGAAGTACCCCATAGAAATATTCCAAAGAATTTATTCTTCAAAAAAAACACACCCAGATATATAAACTGGAATTCCTCTCAGAATACAAATTAATCTGGGAATAATATTCTTTTTGAGAGCATTCACCTTTATCCAGAGCATGAAATTTAATGACTCCCATCGATCGATATCTGAAGAAATAACTATATTTTATTTATATTACATGTTGCTAATTTTTTTCATGTAAGTTTCTCTGTGGTCAGGTGACCTCTCAATTGCATTAAATAAAACAAACACCTAGTGTAGATGGCTCTTTTATACTTGAGTATGCCATGCAAAGTCAGAAAATTTGACTAATATGAGAAGTTATGGTTATAGTCATAGGTAAGAATGTTAAATAAACAACATTCTATTTGAACCCTAGCTATAAACTGAAAATAAGATTTGAACATTATTTTATTCTAAACATAGTAGCTAATCATTACATTTAATGTAGTAAACAAGCATTCTATTCTAACCCTCAAAATTTGTAGTCATTAAGTTCAGACAATCTAATTAAATGTAAGACATCCACATTCCTTTTCATAAGAATCTTTTCCTTAGGAAAAAAAATTAAGATGGCAAGAATACTTCATTATAATTACATATTGTATTGTGTATGTTAGGATTATGAATTTGTGCCACATTTCTTATCAAAAGCTTCTGAATAAATTTAGTAACAATGGGTTAAAGGACATCCATCTATGGATTGTTGATGAGCTAAAGAATAAGAAATAGAGAGTATAAATAAATATGCAAGTGTTGCATAGAAGGGTAGAAGGAGTGAGGCATTTTAAGAATCTGCAGTAGGAAAAAATATTTTTAATTTATTCGCAGATGATCTGGAATTAATGTGAGAACCAAACAGATTAAATTTGCTTAGCAACAACCAATTACTCAGAGAGAGGAAAATAAAAAGACATTTCAAACATTTTCAAAAGTTATCTCTCTAAATTAGTTGCATAACAACAATATGGGTCATAAGAATCAGTGTTAGTATATAACAAATGCAATTAGTGAAACCTTGCCAACTAACCAGGAAAAAGTTCTTGAACTTGGTGGTGACAAGTTCAAGAGAATATCCCATTTGAAATCCCAAAGGTGCTTTTTCATGAGGCAACTGGACTTTATTGTTTTTCTTTGAAGATGTTTCGCTTCTCATTCAAGAAGCTTCTTCAGCTCTGACTGGATGGTAGGGAATGAAAGGATTTATATTCCTTGCAGATAGCTGTTCATTTGCATTATTTTAGAGAGTTGTTAAAGCTACCTGGAGGCTTATTGGTGTCTTCAGAGTCACCTGAGTAGTGCAAATGTGTGTGGAGCCTTCTTGGAACTGTTGAAAGGACTGTGTGGTAGATTGGAGATAGATGATGTTAGATCCCTCCCCCTCTGTTGAGAGAGGGCTGTTCAGTTTTGACATAAATGGCCTCTTTGACCCCTCTTTCAAACCAGCGGTCCTCTCTGTCCAAAATGTGGACTTTGCTGTCTTTGAAAGAGTGGCCTTTGTCTTTTAAATGCAGATGGACTGCTGAATCTTGTCCTGATGGGTTTGTTTCCTATGTTGTGCCATACATTTATGAAGTTGTTGTTTCCCACTTGAAGCAGGGAATTAGAGCTTGATTTTTGGAAAATAAAATATCACATTCCTGAAGCTTTTATATAAGTGTGTGACACTGCCACATGTGGAGTTTAGCAGTGGTGGAATTTGGTGCTGAGTTTCAGGGGGAAGGAGTGAAGAGAGAATCAGCATTCAGTCATTGATTGAAGAAAGAGACCCAGAAAAGATCCTCCCTAAATCTTCACAGCATTTATTGGATAGTTATGCAGATAATACTTTAGTCTGGCAAGATCCCTGTCTATAGGCAATACAGAAGAACATGTTTGATAATGTTTGATTATGTCTACCTGTCGTCCTAACTTGCAAGGACATGTTCATAATGAATATGGAATCTTTTTTTATCTTCCAACCAGAAGTGCTGAGGGGAGAGCATTACAGTGGGCTAAAGTGAAGGCCCTTCTTTGATTTGGGATGTTAAGCTGTGTGAGATACATAGTTGGGTATCAGAGAATATCTCTGGCCATCTGAGTGTTATTACCAGCATCCATTGCTTAAGTCTGGCTTTTGGTTGCTCATAGCACAGAGATAGAAAGTGGGGGAAATTCCTAGGAGCATGAGCTTGTTGTAAATTGCTTGTTATCACCCACTCTGAAATTTGCCCTCTAATGTCAGTGGAGCTAAACCTATAAGGAAAACTGTCGGTTTCAACCAGTAATGTAAAATAGTTTGCCATATTTTAGTCTTTGCTTCCACCATTCCAGCCTCCAAGCATAGTGAAGCATTTGGGACACAGCAAGGAGCTTGGAAAATTTCTCTTTGGGGTGGAATGTAGTCCAGTTTTCCAGGAGGAAGGAGCAAAATAAATGAAGTTTAGATAGGAGGAGAATCAGAACAGCTCCTCCCTGGGAGTTCTTTAAGTATGTGTTTAGTGGTTCAAGAAGTCTGCTTCAATATGACAAGATTTCTGTCTATGGGAGAGAAACAATAAAGGAAACTGCTTAGAAGAACATCAACATGTCTTTCTTGATTTTGGGGAGCTGACATCTTAAAAATTTAGATTGAACAAATTCCAGTGATACAAGATTGGAAGATAGTCCAAGTTATGTACTATACAGTATAGTAATTAACCTAGGACTTTGGCCTCAAAGAACTTGATGGCTGCCGGTATCTATTGACTTCCTCTGGCAAGTGAGGAACTCTTAAAATAGCTGTTGTATGCCTGTGTGCATTTTGTGAACCAAAGTTAAGCATGGGCGCTTTTATTTCCATTAGCCTGGAAATTTACCTCCAGGTATGCAAAACATTGCACTTGTTCAGCAACATGGTTGTTAATAGTCCAGGGATGCTTTTTGGGCTCATTTACAAATGCCATTATTTTAGTTTTAGAATGCTTGATTTCCAGCTGGTTCTTTGTTCAATTAGAACTGAGTTTGATTCAAGAGCATGTTTACTTTTCAGCTGAGGAAAAAAATCAATTAAGAAGAAAGATATGAAAGGTCTATAAATATTCTAAGACTTTAAATGAGAGAAAATTGGAAATGATGGCTGGTTTTTAATCTGTGCAACATTTATGGTATGCAGGCAAAGCTTGGTGGAAGCAAATGGAGAAGAACACAATTCAAACCCAACCTGACAGAAAATCCAAAGAGGAAAGCCTTCTGCAAGCGCGTAATGCTGCTCTTCCCAAGTTTAGTAAATTCTGACCTAAACGTTTCTTGTCAATGTTTTATGAATAACAGAGTTGGAAGGCCTTCTACTCCAACCTCCTGCTCTAGCAAAGACCCTGTACCATTCCAGTCAAGTGGCTGTCTGGTCTCTTCTTAAAAACCTCCAGTGATGAAGCACCCACAACGTCCGAAGACAAGCCGTTCCACTGGTTAATTGTTCTCACTGTTAGGAAGTTTCTTCTTGGTTCTAGGTTGCTTCTCTACTTGATTAGTTTCCATCCATTGTCTTACCTTCTGTTGCTTTGGAAAATAGGTTGACCCCCTCCTCTTTGTGGCAGCCCCTCAAATTTTGGAACACTGCTATCATGAAACTTTAATTACAAATTTGTTTCTATCTTGCTTTGTGATCCTCTTTCGAAGTGTAAAACAGGGGTCTCCAAACTTGTCAACTTAAAGACCTGTGTACTTTAATTCCCATGCTGGTTAGGGAATTCTGGGAATTGAAGTTCACAAGTCTTAAAGTTGACAGGTTTGGAGACCCCTAGTGTAAACCATTGATGTGGGTATAGCTAAAGCCATTAAAATCTACTGCAGACATTCTAATTCTCTGATGACCTACATCAACCATAACTGAAGGGAAAGATTCAGTCACAGGAATAGAAACAGATTTGTAGACTCTTTGGATCAGACCTCAGTCCATTATGGAATAAGTCACTCTAAATTTCAGTGGGCTCCAATATATACAGTGCAATAACAATTATAATAAAATTGCACAGTAATTCTACACATTTTGTAATCCAGGTTCTGAGCTGCAAAAACAGATGTACCCAGTCAAGCAAGGAGTCTTTATATCACAATGCATTTTGTGAATTCTAATAAAGAGATGGCTGGTAGCCTCAAGACTGTCTCAATACTCTTTGCACATCACTGCCACTAAGTCTCCCAACAGATAAAGCATCAGACCAAACTAAAAGAGGTAGTGTAGGGAAGTAAGAAAACCAACTTTTGGTGCAACAAGAAAACTAATCCATAAAATGTAAGGGGTGTATTCACAGTATGCTGTAAATCAGAGCTGTGTATTTCTATACTTTTATATTGCTGCCTCCTGAGCCACAAAGAAAGATCCTAAAACCAGATCCCTAGCCATATATCATACAAATCTTGCCTTCAGTGGGTTTTTTTATTTTATTATTTTACTTTATTTTATTTTATTTTATTGATGAGTCATAAAGACAGCACAAACATTGCAAATAAGAGACTTGCACTATCACATAATACCTCAAAAACCCAACCTCCTGCAAATAGTAAAAGTTTGTTTTTGAGAAATAGTTTCTTATGTTATGGGGGGCGGGGAGAAATCCAATTATCTGTAATGGAACTTGAAACTATATTCGGATATCGTAGTAACTTAGATAAACAACAGACCTGCTCCAGAACATTAGGTCATTATATTTCTTTTTCTTATCCTACCAGCCCTTTCCTCTTCCTTCTTTTTTATTTTCTGTATGAATGACTTGTCTCCATCTTCCTGGGTTGCCTTCTCAAAGGTTTTTGTCCATTTGCCATTAGGGAGAGTGTTTTTTCCCCATCCACTTTATGCATTGGAAAATAAAGGGGACACTGACGCTCTTAGCAGATAAATAAGACTTTGTTCCAGGACAATTGCTAAACTCGTCTTGAAGCAAGAGACACAAATGAATATCTACTTTGGTGCATTCCAAGGCAGCCTTTCACACTACATGAGAAAGTCCTTCCCAAAATGAGATAATTTTCAGAAATAGTTTGTAATATGAGAAGAGAAGAAAGGATAAAAGGCATCCAAGAGCAATGGAGTCATCAAATATCTAAGGAATGCTTGGCGAAGAACACTTGGTGTTTGAGTTGCACAGATCACAGATCAAAACTAAACTTTTGAATCACCACCCAAAAAATCCCCCCCCTCTCTCTCTTTCTTTTTTTGTGTCATTTGATTTTCTTGTTTAAGGTTTTTTTTAAGTTTATTATGAGATGAAATACAAATAGAAACACAAGTCAAGAAAGATTGAGAACAAAAATAAGGGTGGAAAGATAAGGAAAGAGGAAAAAAAGATAGTGATTTCCAGCTTTTTTTTCAGTACAATGGAGTACAAGAAAAGTTGCACCCTCAGCCTTTGGCTTTAGATTTCTCATTATTTCAAACCATTTCTGTAACAACAATTTCAGAGGTCTTTCCTATGGATCCCTGTGAACAAGCAAAGCTTTAATTTAATTTAGAGGAGGAATTTTTCCTGAATTGACCAACTCAGATTTTCAACTTGACAAAATTCCCAAAATATATTCCAGCTCTCATCTATTCTCTTCGTATTTGAAGACTTACTGGATCTTCTTGATCTAATGCTTTCTCTACTTTCTACCGCAGACTTCCCCATCCAGTTACCCACCAAGTATGTGATGGATTTTAATTGAAGTCCTCACTTTTGAGGGTGCACAGATTGGGGAAGGCTGATCTAGAAACTGAACATAACATCTTTGTTGTCTTTGCTAAATTTATGATTGCATGATAAGAGTCACACCATGATTTTTTTTTTCAGCTGTTGTCCTTCTGGGCTGACACCTGTCAGATACATCAGTCCTCCTTCAAATCCTTGTTCCAATAACCAATCTTAAAATCCTGGTGAGTTTATATTGCAAAAGTGCTGGTTATAAAGCTCTTGCAGAAAGGATTAGGCACAGAAATTGGAAAAGCCCACAACACACTCTGGAGAAATGATGAGTGGTCCCTTTGGTCTCTCCATTGGCAGCTTTTATAGCATCTGGAAATAACTGAAGTGAAAGTAAGGCTTCCCTTGCAAAGATAAAAAGGCAAAGAATAAAGAATCGGATATAACAGGGATTAAAATAATCTAAGGGTTGAGAAAACCAATGAAGCATAATCTAGACATTTTTCTCTTTTTCTTTAATCGGAATCTATTTCGGGTTCATAGGATAAATTGAACTAATTCCCAGTGAACCTTGTTTATCTATTGAATTAAAAGCTAAAAGATGACTGAAAAACTTTTCGTACCAAAGTTCTCAAGGCGTTTTATGAATTCAGCTTCACACATTTTTCTGAACACTGTTCTAGTTAAAAGTTTAAAATTTCATATTCCAGATATTCAAGAAAAAGATTTGTTAGAAAAGAAAATAAGGCTGATCTTCTCTGGCATCTGGGATGGCAATTCCAGAGGTTGTATGATTCTCCAGGTTTCTCCTTTGGGATTAGAGTGGGGAAACTGACCTTGAAAAGAAAATCCAGTGTTGAAAATCTTCCTCCTTTAGCCTGCCAGCCTCAGCTGCTGGCTTTTCCTGAGTTTTGGAAGCTCCAGTGTAGAGACAAAGCAAGGGGGAAATCTCCGGAAATTCTGACAAAAAAATTCCCACAATGAGAAATGGATTCACAGCAACCCACCCTCCAGCCCTCTCTCATACTTTCTATCTAGGCATAAATTTGGAGTCTTCCTGGAGATTCTCAATTAATTGTGGGTGATGGGGAGGGTAAAATAAAAAATAGAGGAAGAGGAATTTCAGCATATAATCTATGCTAGGTGTGGAGGCAGCATTCATGAATGTATGTATCATATCAGCACATACTTTATTGCTCCCTGTGATTTTATTTATTGAAGCTCAATGAAATGGTCACATAGGAATGTAACTAGCTAAGACATTTATTCTATTCAGAAGATGATAAAAGAGATGATGCTGTTTACACAAAGTATGTAATTAATTGATTAACCACATGTTATAAGCTACATGCACATGGAAGGGAGGGAGGGAGGGAGGAAGGAAGGAAGGAAGAAAGGAAGGAAGGAAGGAAGGAAGGGATCTTCCTGAACCTAGATGGCATGTTGATTATAGTCAAATGGAGGATTTGTTGCTTTGGGAAAAACTCAAGGGGAAAGAAAATGTTCAGTGTAAAAATATAACCCAAGGCTTGTCAACATTGCTCACATCAAAAGAAACTTGCAACTTAGGAATTATGTGATTTGGCTGCATAACTTACTGTACTTCTTAGTGTGTCCAACTATTCCATAACATTTAAAAATAGAAGAAATATGATTTGCCACAGAGGTTAGCTAGCGGCATTTGGGGCACCACAATTTATTTGTCTTTCAATGAAACAATAAAACGACATGCCTTCATTTTAATAATGCTAAGGTTTGTAGCTTTTGCTTTTGTTTTATTCATAGTTGTTCTGGCCACAGTTCCTAACACATTTGCCAGGGATGTTTGAATGTGTTTTTCTTCTTTCTAATCCCCATTAAAAGAGGATGAATTTTAGAAAGCAGATGATTGAGGAAGGTTTAAACTTTCCCTGGAGGTTTGTGGATATGTTGTTTACTTTCAAAGTTTGCAATTTTGCTCTTTTGATATAGATCAGGTAGAATTCTGCATACCTTTAAAATGCCTGAAAGATGGAATTTTTGGTATGGGAATTTTTGACAGTGCTACGACTGTGGATGGTCTTGGTCAGGGTTCTGTGCCAAGGGTATCTGTCTGCATTCCCCTTCATGCTATTCTCAAAATTCTCAGACCTGATATTTTCAGTAGAAAGCTAAGAAAAAAGATCGTCAATTTTTCAATCTTAACTGTGGTGCATTTTGCAGAATTTCTTGCCATGCCAAGTTTGATCATGGCCTTATGGAACATTTGTATTGAGTAGTTGTCATTTCTGTTTAGCAGCTTATTATTTTTTTAAAAGCTGGGTGTCAAAAAGGAGAACATTCAAGCTATTAACAAAGAGTAGCACCATTACTCAAACAAGTGCATCTAACTATTGTGCCAGATTACTTCAGAGGCATTAAACTATTCAACCTTCATTTAGCCCAAAGGCCACAAATGCAATAATGTTTGAAATTACCTTATGTAAAAGCTGTCAAACAATATAGATATAGAAGACATGCATTTGCACACCCCAATAAGTCAAACATTTCCCTTCTGGAACTTTTCAGACTTGGGATGGCTATCTCAGTGACAGTCAGTAGTTCAGGGAGAATAACTTCTGTAGGAAGCCATTTCTAAATGCTTGGGTTATCAGGAAATCAATGTGGTTTTCCATGGATCATTACGTAGTGTTGTATTTTAAAAACTTCCAGTCTAAAATCTCACTCCTGGAAAGACAGACTTTTGTGATGATCACAAAGCATAGAAAACCCCAGAGGCACTTAGAGAAACATGTTTATTTCTGCCACAACAACCTTATTTAACTTCTAGGTGATATGGAGGACAAGCAAGAGGGCTTGTGATGCACTGGGAATGGCTTACAGCTGGAATTGCTTGCAACATGGTTGGGCTCCATTATGAGGTCAGATACTTTGCTGTTACATACAGCTCTCACGGGGTCACCATCTCCAATATGCACTACATAAATATGACAAAAAAATTGCATATACCCACATACCCACATATATTCTATGACACTAAGAAACAATTGATTGTCACTGTTTCTTACTCTTTTTGTGTCTGATTGACTTGCAAGCTGTAAAATACTTGGATAGTTTGTTCTAACAAATGGTTAGATCAGGCATGTCAAACTCGCGACGTCACGTGAAGTATCAGGCCAGTTTTGCCATTGCCGGCAATGGGGTGGGCATGGCTTCCACGTGACGCGTCCAGCCCGCGGGCCAGCAGTTTGACATCCCTGGGTTAGATGATGCATTTTTAATTCTCTTGACTGTCCATGGTATTCTCAAGAGCTTTCCCCAACACTACATTTCAAATTCCTATCCAGCTTCTTCAAAGTCCAACTTTCACTTCTATAGAGTATCACAGTTTGCATGATTCTTATCTTTGTAGGAATAGACACAGCACAGTATCTTAAGATCTTTTCCAAGGCCTTCAAGGCTGTTCTACCAAGTGTGCAGCATATTTCTTAACTGTTTGTTCCTTTACTACTGATAGCTAATCCTAAATCCACCACTTCAGTATCTTCACTGACTCTATGACCACTTCAGTATCTTCACTGACTCTATGACTCTGTATCTGTTGTCTTTAGTTTGGACTTAACATTTCAATTTTAATGCATTTTTCACTGTACTCTCTTAGCTGTTGTAGCTGTACTGAATGCCTTTTATTTTAAAAAAAAAAATTAGTGTATTCTAAGAGTTTATCAGGAATCAGGGCACACTTGCTGTAGATTTTCAAAACATTTTCATCTTAATTAAATGCAAATGTCTCTTTTTAATGATAGCCAGGTGCACAAATACATTTCCAGTATGACTTAACTTAAAAACAAGATTGAGCATATATCCTCATCTAGTTTATACAAGCCAACTAAATATTAAAATTTATTTCCGCGGAGATTAAAATTTACTCTCTTACTTTCTTAAATGAAAGCTTTCTTTCTATCCCATTTTAGCTTTGGTTTAAAATGTATAATAGGATCTTTATCTTTGTTAAGTTCCTTTAGTTCCATTTATATATGATTATGTTTATTTATATAATTCTGATTATAGAATAAAGTAAAATAAACAAATTCAACTAGCCGTACTCCTTAGTCTCGTTGCTAGATGTCAAAGAACAATTCCAAATTTAGGTAGTAAACTCTTGTAGAAGACGGTTGTACATTTGCTTGAATAAGTTAATAGTGAGTTAAAAAAAATCAAACGTTTAACTCCAAAAGTGCCAAAGAAACAACATTTACTTCAGGGGTCTTCAAACTTGGCCCTTTTATGACTTGTGGACTTCAACTCCTAGAATTTCTCACAAGTCATAAAAGGGCCAAGTTTGAAGACCCCTGATTTACCGTACATTGTTAGATAAAAATGCTAACAATACGGTAGTCCTCAACTTACAATACACAATTGGGACTGAAACTTCCATTGCTAAGTGATGTGGTTGTTATGTGCATCATGCCCAATTTTACATATTTTTTGCCACGGTTGTTAAGCGAATCCTGTTCCCCCCCCTTGACTTTCCTTATCAGAAGCCCCCTGCGAAGGTTTTAAATGGCAATCATGTGACCCATTTCACTGAATTATTGTAAATACATGCTGATTGATAAGTACCCACATTTTGATCATGAGACTATGGGGTATGCTGCAATGAACATAATAACAACAGCAATAGCACTTAGACTTATATACCGCTTCGCAGTGCTTTTACAGCCCTCTCTAGGCAGTTTTCAAAATCAACACATTGCCCCCCCCCCAACAATCTGGGTCCTCCTTTTACCAACCTCAGAAGGGTGGAAGGCTGAGTCAACCTTCAGCCGGTGAAGATCGAACTGCTGACAGTCGGCAGAGTTAATCTGCAATACTGTATTTAACCACTGCAGTGCTAGGGCTCATAAGAATGAGGGCTGGTCATAACTCATTTTTTTCAGCATTATCATAATTTTGAAGGGTGGCCAAATGAATGGTTGTTAGTCAAGCACTACCTGTATGCTGAATCCAAAAAGAAAAAAGAAACAGAGCTAAAGAGCTGCAACATGAACGTTATAATAGCATTTTCTATGTATAACAAAATTTGCACTCAGTGCACCTACAAAAAAGAAATCTCACCTTTTAAAAATTTTAAATAATTTCTGTCCAGAAGTGGGGTACAGTTGATGCACTAGCCGATACAGAGATATAGAAGTTGCTTGAGCACCCATGACAAATTGCAAACATTTTCATTTAGAGAAATGCAGCTCTATCCAGAGCAGGCAATTCCCCAGTTTCCTATGTCTGAGCAGCATCCTTCCTATGTGTCCATCTTATCAAGATTCAGGGTCAGTTTAGAGGCCCTTGTGTACATTCTAACACAAGGTTCTTCAAAGTCTGATATCACAGAGAAATACAGTCAATGTGCCACTCACACCTCACACCACTCACCACTCACACCTCACCACTCACACCACTCACCACTCACCACTCACACCTCACTGCAAATGACCACATTCAGTGGCCTGATATAGACATTATATAGCAGTGATGGCAAACTTTTTAGAGACCGAGTGCCCAAATTGCAACCCAAAACCCACTTATGTATCATCGTGTGACGGGTGGGCATGGCCCATTGGGTGGGTGTGGCCCATTGGGTGGGCATGGCCCATTTTGTGGGTGTGGCTGCGGTGGTAATGGCAGACAGGGTGGGACTAAAATGTTCAATCAATCAATTCCAACTTTGCGAGATCTTTTTTTGAGAAGTTGAAATTGATTGATTGATGGAACCTTTTTTTTTTGCACACAGCGGTGGAGGCCTAAAGTGAAAAGGTTTTATAAAACCCAGTTGAAGGCTTAGGATTGGGGCAACGGTGCGCGTGCCCACAGAGAGGGCTCTGCGTGCCACCAGTGGCATGCGTGCCATAGGTTCACCACCACGATTATATAGCCTTAGGGCACCTGTATAGCAGCAATAGAGCACCCAACCTTCAGTTTGCTCTCCTTTGGCATCTGCCTACAGTTAGAAACTGAACCACTGAATACTATTTCCCTTAAACCCGAAGCCACCGAGCTAATCTTGGAGTGTTCTCCGGTTTAAAGACAGAGACATTGAGTAAGAGTTACACAGATGGCCTTCCTCTGTCGGTTTCTTTGTAAAGATCATTCATCACCAAGGCCTTTTCCATTTCAAACCCAAACTGGAATAGACCAAGTATCCTCCAAGAACACATGCAGTTGGATTGCAAATAGCATCTCAAGTATTTTGTCCGAAAAGATGAAAAGGCCTTGTCTGTCACTTTCACAAAAACTACCATCTGATCTGCTTCATTGCTTGGAGCAATCTGGTCATCTAGAGAATGGCCTGTGAACTACAGACTTGGACTAGCACTTGGGAGAAACAGTCTCAATGGTCTGTTGTGTCTCACCATTCAAGAGTGGAATCACAGATTTGAGAACATCACTTGCTCCAGCTACTGGAAAATCCGCCACAGCTAATAATACTCATTTGCATTATCTATTCAGCCTTTGGGAGCTTAGGCATAGCCTCAATAATTACCTTTCATTCTACTGTGAATAAAATCAAGTAATGAAAAGGACTGCAACAGGCTTTTATAGATTCATACCCATAAATAAAAGATCTCAATGATATTTTAAATTCTTTTCAAGCTTCTTAGCATATAACATAGAATAAAATAAACTTGGAGGCAATAAACAACTACATGTACAGTATTCTTCTGAAGGCAATTTTCCTTTTTTCCTTTTTGGTTTTTCCATTTGTCTTACAAGAATTGGAATTAATTTGCTGCATATATTCTTCAGGTATTCCTTATCACTGTCATTCCCGTTTGATCATTTACTGATAGAAAATGCTCTGTGACTGGAAATATTCAGATATCAGAAGCAGCTTCTTCATAGCATCTAGGAAAGAAAAGACATCTGCAGGCTTCCTACCACTCATTTCCCTGGGATCAGGAGCAGGAAAGTCCTGTAGGTTGGATACCATTTTATCCTACAAAGTGGCCTATGGTTAAGCACCCATTATGGAAAAATAGAAACAGTGAATTATTACATAACACATGCAGATAGTGATATGACACTATAAAATGGAATCTGCGCTCAAAAATATTACCTCTGGGAATGATAAAACTGCTTTGGAATTGACATGCCTGCTGCAAAACAGGGACCTTAGATAACAGGGCAGTCTAGAAACCAATCCTTTGATAGCAACAATTAATTCCTGGCATAAACTTGATTCCATCTGGGCTCCCCCACCTCACTTCTTTAAAGTTTAATTTTGTTTTTTCACTTGTTTTAATTTTCATTCTCTAGAAACAATAAGAGGAATATTCAGACAAGACATTTATCTAGACAATTCTGTTTTGGGGCAATGGTATTGATTACACCCCATCAATCTCCTGACACTCTACATTGAATAGTAATTTCCGATCCAGCCGGAAGAAGATTCTTATCTAGAAGATAACACTTTGGACCCTACTCCCAGTTGATTTATGACCAGGCCAAAGCTTGGTTGTACAATACCTCCTGAATTTATGACAGAGCCACACTTTCTGCTTGGATCATTGCCTGTAGGGCCACACAGTATTTCTGGAGAGTAGGATTGGAGGAAGTTGCCCTTCTGCCATTTCCAGACCACTGCCAATAGTCCCTGCGTCCATGTTCTCCTTCCTTGGCTCAAAACTACTGTCCTCCAACCTGCTCTGATGTTTTGATGGTGTGTCTCCTATGGATGATCCAAAACTGGAAGTCACTGAACCCTCCTCAATCGCAAAAACTCATATTCCAGCCAACCCTTACATCTCCAGGGCACACTTGCAGTTTCTGTCCACGTTGGGTTATGCATGCTCCCCTTGCTTTCCCATCCCTGTCCACAGTCCTGCAAAAGGTCTCTTCCCTCTTATTTCTAAAGAGCTTTGGTACTTTGGCTTCTGTGAAATTCAACGGCCAGTTCTTTCTTGCTACCAAGTTTCCTTGGACCTATGGACAAATGTAAAGCTGTGAATGCTCCAACACTGAAAGTTTTTAAGAAGAGACTGGACAGCCATTTATCTGAAATGGTATAGGGTTTACTGCCTGAGCAGGGGGTTGGACTAGATGACCTCCAAGGTCCCTTCCAACTTTTTATCATCATTATCATTATCATCATCATCATCAATATTGATGTTGATGTTGATATTGATATTGATATTGATATTAATTAGGGTTATTCTTATTCTTTATTGTAGCATCAGAACCAACAATGACACCTAAGGGGCGGGAGGGGAGAGAAAGGGTCTACCTTAGTGTCAGAGAAGATCCCATGGAAGAACGATGAAGAAAGTCTTGTGTGCAAATATCTGGGAAAGTAAAAGGAAGGCTTGGAGACTAGTGAGAAGGGAACAATTGCTAAAAAGAAAAGGCAGGGACTGCTACAACCACCCATGAAGGTAGTCCTGGACTTATGACCAGTTGCTTAGTGACAGTTTGAAGTTACGAACTGAACCCAAAAAAAGGGCACTTACGACCCAGATTTGATCGTTAGGCCCCCTCGGTAGTCACATGACCAAACTCCAGGCATTGGCAACATGGCTGCATTTACAGCCATTTCCATTGTTCCCACTATCACATGACTGCATTTTACAACAGTTTGCTGAAAATTGCCACTTCCACTTTTGGGCAAAATCACACCATTATGAACCATTGCTTTGCTTAATGGTTTTGGATTCACTTAATGACTGCGGTGCTTCGCTTAATGACTGCCCCAAAAAAGTCATTAAAAGGGGTCAGACTCCATTATACTTGTATGTTGAGGGCTACAGTCAGTGAGGCTCGTCTTTCTTCCTTGCTGCCTTGAGGGGAAGCAAGAAGCAGGGGAATTGTAGTAGTCCTAGCTCAGACTTAGCCTCATTGCCAATTCAATTCAGACCAGATTGGAATTTCTGAAAGCAGTTTAAGATAACCAGGAGCAGCAAGGAAGATTAGCAGTTTAGACCAGGGGTCTTCTACTTTGGCAACTTTAAGACTTGTGGACTTCAACTCCCAGAATTCCTCAGCCAGCAAAGGTGGCTGAGGAATTCTGGGAGTTAAAGTCCACAAGTCTTAAAGTTGCCAAGGTTGAGGACCCCTAGTTTACACTACACTATGGAACTGAAACTGCAGTTCAATCTATGCAGTTCTTTAGAGCCCGGCTGCATCTGATGGGAGGGGTGCTTATATTTTACACAGTGGGGTTGTTAACACCTGTTACACATGTCCCCAAGTTTGGTTTATGGTCATTCATTCACACCCTCCCAGCCCTGGAAAATAGCCACATTCAAATCACTTTCAACCAAACACTGAGGCACAACTGGGTTTTTTAAAACACACAGTGACCCAGTAAATTTAAAATAACAGCTAAAGTTTACCAGTTACAATATAGGTATTTGTTCTTTCTCTCTCACACACACACAACTACACATATTCATCCACACTTACCTACATCAATCTCAACCAGGCTGGCAGGCACTAGTTGAGATGGAGACTGCCAAGTCTGGATCCAAAGATGACTCCAACACTGGGCAAGCTTCAGGACCCCTGTAGCAATGGTGGGATTCAGCCAGTTTGCACCACTTCGGCAGAACTGGTAGCTAATTTTTTGTTGCCCAGGCCCAGAATGGACTTCCAGAAGCGGCATCCACACAGAGAACCAGTTGTTCACATATTTGAATCCCACCACTGCCTTGTAGCCTCCAAATCTTTGCTTTGTTGATTGAGAAAGACTGGCAGCTACTCTTTCTTTGTTGATTTACAATTCTGATAGTTGTTGATGGGATTTGGGGAGGGCTTTCCCATGTGTCAGCCCCAACTTCTTTTGCCTGGTTTAGATGACATTTTTCCTTTGTTTCCATAACAACCTGGTTCCATCTTATCTAACTTCCAAAGGGATCTTTTAACCAACATTCCTGGCTTTATCTGCCCTGCTTGCGGACCTGCTTCATTTTTAGGTATGGCAACTTCAACCTAGTTTCACACACCTACTTGAAGGCCAAACAAAGCCCCAGAAAAAAAAACCCTTTCATAACTGGGCTCCAAAATATTCAAAGTAACATCTATTCAAAGTAAAATATGTCAGCACAACATTGCAGAAACTGCTTGTGGTTTCAACTGTGTATACAGCACAGTCAGCTTTGCCATCAGAAACAAAATCTAATGGAATTATTGAGACTGCACAGTTTTCACAATACAACCGTTGTGGATCACACTTATCTTTCTCAGATGCAGGAAGTGTTATTATCAGGATCCCTGGTGTCAGAATAATAATTTGGCATCCCAGTTTGTGATGGGGGTTGCGCAAGGACATATCAGTATGAAATCCAGACACACTGTGAGGAAAGGAGATTTATTTATTCCCCAAAGCAAAGAAGTTTGTTTGTGGGGGTAGCTGCAGAGAAAATGAGGTACAGAGGGGTTGTTTTATAGGAGGGATTGGTCCTTGATGTGGGCTTGAGAGGCATGGGTGTGTTTATGTGTGGTTCTATTGTGTGACTCTGTCAAAACTATCCTTCCTTATGTCTGTTGGCTTACCTTTGTTGTGTGTTATGTGTTATGTGTTATGACCCAAGGTGGGGCACGTAAGCAACACTGGCGAATGCGAAGGCTTGAATTCCTTTTATTGAACCAACCTTCCCCCAAATCCCCACAGTTCACTTTAAGCCCAAGAGCAAGGCTCTAACATGTGCACACACCTCAAGCAGTTCCTTGAAGCTAGCAGTTCGAGAGAGAGAGAGAGGAGCACAGTTCTGAGAGCAAAAACAGTTCAGGAAACTTGGTCACGTGCGTCTTCGTTGCACGGAGAGTTCTCTGGGGCTGCAGCCCAAACCAGAGCCAAGCAGGGTTGCTGTGAACTTACACATGGCAATGCTAGGCAAGGCAAGGCAGAGCATGGCAGAGCAAGGCAAAGCGAGGCAGCAAGTCAGCGGTAACAGCAAGGTTTCTTGAATTGTGGCAAGTGTTGCTGGCAAATACAATACTTATTCCTGACAAAGGCCCCTCCCCATGGCGTCTCCTTAATTCCTATTCTGCAGGTGAGCCTTGTGAAGAGGAGCAGGGCACCCTCCTCCTCAGTAGTTGGGTCACCTGGCGCTGACTCTGCCTCCTCTCCATTCTCCGCACTTGGGGATCAGGCGAGGGAGGCAGTTTCTTGCCTCCAGAGCTCCATCACTCCTCTCCTCCACTGCCTGCCCTTTCCATCTCCTCCCCCCTTGCTCAGTCATCCTGCACCCTTTCTTCCTCTCTAGCAATCCTTCCGAGGCCCAAGGGACCCAAGACTGCCTCGGCCTGCTCCTCTGGTCATTTCTCCTGGGCCAGAGAGGCTGTGCCATCTTCCTCCATCGGCCCCGGCTCCATTTCTTTCTCCTCCTCAGAACTGGGCTCCAAGGGAGCCATGACAAAATGGTCTGGGCAGCCTATTTTTGGTTTTGGGACAATATGAATGAACGGGTTCTTTGGTTAATTACCCTTGCCCAGGTAATTGGTTTTACTATTTATCAGTTGACTGACCAATCTTAGCAGTGGATCTTTGTTAAAATCTACCTCTTTGATTGCAACATAGTTTCTAGCCTTGGTCAGTTATTTGACATAGTATGTGTGTGTGTGTGTGAAAATCTTCTATGATTCTTATTGATTATTACAATTCTTCCCACCCTGGGATCAGATAGGAAAGGGTAAACAAAATATTCGTGAGGAATTAAATGCTGAAGACAGTTTTCTTCACAACAGTCCTTTGCCAGACTGTGACAATGGAGAAGGGGCACCCACCATGAAGGAAGGGTGTGCACTCCATGTCATGCATGAAGATCTCCTCAACCCTCATTTTGCAGTTGTGATATTCTTTCACAATCAGGTCAACAAATTTTGCCAAGTTGCTCTTTTTTCTCAAACTTTTGTGGGATGTTTGGTATTTACGTGCTCTGACAAAAAAAACTCTCTGTACCCTAATACAGAATCTCAAAAACCAGGGCAGCAGGGAGGCTGTTTTCTGAGAGATGGTCAATAAAAGGTAATTTCCTCAGGAAGTCGGTCATGATTAATATCACTTTTCTGTTACTGGCTGCAAAGGGAAGAAAGGATGGGGATAATAAGTATGTGCTAATTTCTAAAAAAACGGTGTGAGCCATAAATGTCTTGAAAGCTCACACACTGAACAGCAATAATCTGAAAAAATCTATCAGCAGCTTTTTTTTCTAGCTTGAAATGCTGTCCAGCATTTTAATTTGTTGATCAAGGGACAGACGGGCAATCTGATTTCTTTCATTTCTCTTGGACTAATGGATCCCAACTGAACATCTCACTGTATCTCATCCATCGATCTGATCCATTGATCTTTTCCATGGAATCTTCAGGGAGATCTTGCAACATCCTCATCTTCTCTAGGGATGAATGAGGTTTTGATTGTCTCCATAGTTCCTCGGATCATTCTTGCTAAAAATTGGTGTCAGTTTCCCCATTGCTATAGGATGGCAATGATAAAATATCTCCACAATATCTTTTGATTGGTACAATCAGGAAGCATCCTAGAAACACCCTGAACTGGTATGACAGTCAGAAGATAATTCACTAATTCTTTTAGAATTACAGAACAGATTATTTCCCCAGATTTTCAGAAGGCACATTGGTAATATTTTTAGAAACTTACACTTTGAGTAAAATGATGACTAGTATCTTTATTTCTCCCTGATTCACAGGTGGATGATGAAATTCTTTCCAATATGTTAAATGGATTATTATATTAGTATCCCAGGCTGTGAAGCATGAGCTTTATAAAAAAAAATATCAGAGCAATACTACATTGCTATCTTTTTAAAAAGCAGCTCATCCTGCTTCCAGTCACTTCTATCTGTCACTCTCTTTTCACAAACAGGGAAGAAATTACAAATCTCTTGTCAGTATGAGCAGATGATGGCTACAAACAAATACATATAACTGATCTATTTCTTTTATTTTAGATCTTCTTAGAAGCAGCTGGTACCAGGGTTGTACTGAAGATCTGGCTTGAGGCTACACTCAAACATTTTTGCTTTTGGCCTCAGAAAGAAAAAATCTTTTTTTTCCCTCCCCTTCCTTCCTCTTTAAAGAGGTTCCAGGTTTGGAAACAACAAAAAAGAAACTTTTTTAAAAATTAAGGAATGTTAGGCTATATTAGCTTCCTGATTCATGCAATAATTGAATGTTGATTCTGTTTTTTATGTAAGAGAAGGACATCATGAATTTTAGGTTCAAGAAGGATAATGGCAGTATTAATAAGCAATTCAATGCATGTGCGGAAATAGAGGTAGAGGAGGGATATGATCCCAAACAAAGCCATCTTGCCAGCATCTTATGAAGAAGTTCTTTTAAAAAATTCCTGATACCTGAAGAACCAGGCCACTTAAACCATGCAGTAAAGAACTTCACATATTTTCTTGAGGGTCCCATTTGTACTTCTGAAATGTAAACACAATAAAGATATACGCTGCTAGTAGAGAAAGATCACAACACGCACATTGATTCTTAGAAGGAAGAGCTTTATTTATTTATTAAATTTACGTCCTGTCTTTTCCCCAGAAACTTAAAACTGCCTATCTAGCTTTCCTTCTGCTAATTTTCCCCAGCAGAACCATCTCCAAAATAGATTGGCCTGAGATAGAGTAAAGGATCCAAACTGACTACTATTTCAAGAGGCAATTGGGAGGAAGAATAACTAATAACTATTTTTTTCTGTGTGTGGAACAGGTTCTACAGAGGCCCCTTCTTTGACTTTAAAAAACAGAAAGTCAGGGGAACATTAGGCAGAAGGGAACCATGGACACCCAAATGGAGAGCTCTAATGGACATAAATATATTTAAACAACAAGTATTTTGCCCGTAATGCCTCTGAAAGAAAAGATAGGAAAAGTATGTCTTTCCAGCTGCTGTTTGCCATGCTAATGGTCCACATTTATGTATCCATGCCTAATGGCTTTGCAAAGAAATTTGTTTGTCAGGAGCAGTCATGATGACTCAGCTCTTAGTATGAAAAAGGGAATAAAAATGCCCATTACCTTTAGGTAACTTTCTTGTTTTACCTAAATTATCTAAATAATACCGGTGCTAACATGAGGTGACAAATTGGATGCTGATCATTATCGTTAGTGCTGTGAGGTCACATTTTGGAATATTGGAAGCCACAGAACAAGGAACAGAACAAAGTAGCATTTCAATTCAACCATTACATTTAATAGTTCAGTTCGAGAGGTATTATATAGATAACAGACTATAACCACATCTTATGCAATCTGCAGGCTCTTAAAAATAAAATATATTTTATTTTATTTTATTTATGGATCTGGTATCAATGCTTTTTCTTCTGTATGAGAGACAAAGGATAAGTATTATGGAGTAAAAATATATATAATGGCCTCAAAATATGCATAACATAAAAAGGCAATGTTTTAATTTATATGTTCAGAATTTTGCATCAGCTTTTTTTTAATCAGCCTCAGAGAGTCCAGTAGAATCTGACAGGATTCCACCTGGCCTCAGTAGGAAAGAGGCATCCTACCTTTACGTGGTTCTGCTCATTTTTTAACTGAAAATTATCTTTATTTAAACTAGCTTTCAAAGAACATCTTTAGTTGGTAAAGTAACAATTTTGCTTCTATTGAGAACAGATTATTAATACTAGTAATTATATTTCTCAAGCGCTGAATGATCGAAAGTCATTAGACATATCAGTATGTCTGTGTATACACACACACAGTTGTACAATACTTCATAGTATCTCCTCTAATTTTCAAAGGAATCTTTTAAAAAGTTATGCATTTCTCTTTTTTATTGTGTTTAATTGTGTTTTTTGTTTTATTGGTTGGTCTATGGCTGAATAAAGATTGGTTGATCGACAGGAAAGATGCAGTACAGGAAGTCCTCAACTTATGACTATAATGGAACCTAGTATTTCCATCATAGGTCATGATGACTGTAAGTTGAAGCACCACATGACCAGTCCAATTTTATGTCATTTTTTGTACCTGTCATTAAGTGAATGTGGCAGTCATAAACCTAATGCTGCAATTGTTAAGCAAACAATTAGTACAATGGGTGTTTTTTTATCAGATAGCAAAAGTAAATGCCAGTTTCCAGCAAAAAAAAAAAATGCAAATTGCAGTCATGTGGCTGTGGGATGTTGTAAATGGCTATTCATGTGGATTGGTTGTTAAGCACTCAAAATGTGATCATGTGACTGTGGGGATGGTGGCTGTTCGAACAGTATCATTAATTTTATATGACAAAAGGCAGACTTCCTAAGAACCATTACATCGATTAAAAAAATAGCTTCAAGTGCAGCCTAACTTGCTTAGCAAATAAACAGATGTTGTACTCCAGATGGTTGTTGAACTACACTCCCAGCATCCCACCTCATTGGATATTCCAACAAGGGATTGCCAGCCATTGCAGTTCAGCAACATCTGGATAATTACATGCTCTCAATCTCTGCCATCAATTTGTGGCAATGCTAGTTAATCACCAGCTTGTAAAATGTAGGTGTCAAAGAAAAGTTTAAGTTAGTAATCCTACATGTAGATAGAGTTTTTTTAGGTCTAGACTGCAGATATTTGACAATCATCAGTTGTAGCCAAAAGATATCTGGAGGACACTTACCTGGATTTTGCAGTCCACTCCAATAGACCTGATTTCAGCTTTTCCATCAAAACACTAAGAACTGTCATCATTGTCCAGTCTAAATAAATATATAAATAAACTGAATGTCTACATTATAAAGACTGAGGAAAGAGCCACACTTCTGCAAATCTTATATATGAAGATTTTCCCCTTTATTTCTCTTTTTTACTCTCTTCCTGCTGCCTTCAATCTTCATATAAATCATAAAATGCTAATCATTAATAGTCAACCAATTCATTCTTTCATAGAGTTCTTTGTTCCTGTAGTTCTGTAGAGTTCTGTTTTTCGATTATTCAGTGTTCATTCAAATTCCAATTTGTGTTGCAGTATTTTAAATATGAGTCACATTTTATAATGCATACACTTTTCATACAACTGCTTCTGGTTCCAGAGAGAACCAAAATACAAGCCATTTTTTCAGATCAGGAATCTTCTTCCGTGGTATAAAAGAAAACAGACTAAACAATGCAACTCAGTAGCATTTATATTTATGTTTATGTATTTATATTTTAACAAATTATAAAACTGAAACAATGCTTATCTCGCTTGGATTATTTGAGCATGAAGACCAAGCAACGTAGCCACTGGGGCATAAAATGCTTTGAACTATTCTGTTCTATTTTTATATATTAAAGAGTCAATGACTACCCCATCCTTTCCAATATTGAATACATTTTCCAAGGTGCTATGAAGAAATCATTTGCTCTTCCAACCCACTCATTTTTATATATGTTTTCAAAACTTCAATTCTACTCTGATTTGGGTAGGTTTAGAGGCAGGATGGAGAGAGAAAGCAGAATGTTTCCTTGATCTTGCTCTGGTTAATTTCTGTATCTTGTGAGTTGTCCAAATATTAGGATTAGGCAAAAGAGACTTGGAATTGATGTGTCATGATTCTGTATTGCAATTATTAAGCTACAACGGTACTTGTCAAGTCCTTTTTAGATTCCTGAGGAGATATCAGATTCCTTAGGAGAAGATAATCAGCATCCGGATGTTATGATCTTGGATGGGTTTCTACAACAACAAATGTTTGCAGCTGGGGAAGAAATCATAAAATGGAGACACCTGAGAGCAGAGACTGAGCTACTGCAAATATAAAGTCTATCCTACAACAGGATATGAGGATCCAAATCCTCACTCAAATATTTACTGAGGACAGGAAATGCCCCCCTAGAAAAGTAACATTGTCATTCTTCTTAATGACTGTTACTACTAGAAGCTGTAAATCATTTTTCTGGATGATACTGACTTTTGGGCTGGATATTTTTGTTTTTCTCTCTCAAGGCCCCAGTGGGCATGGCCTATGATAGAACTGCATTACCAGTTGGTGAAATTTCAGTCTTTTAAATGAAAGTGCCTTAGGTGGGCCTTCAGCAGCAAGATCCAGAAGCACCAGTTAGTGCATTAAGTCTCTTTTGTGAGGGCACCCACCAATATGAGTGATGTTGTTGCTGAATTCCAGCACTATGAAGCAGAAATGCTCTGGGAAGCAACTCTAGAACATGTAGGTAACTTGCTGACCATGAGTTACTTGTCCCTGTATTAAAGGAATATAAGATACTCAGCATATAGAGCCATGCACCTCTGGGCCTCAATTTCCATGGCTTGTATAAATATACCTCTTGTCTATTTACATATTTCTTTTGAAAGCAACATTTCTTTCACTCCTCACTGCACAGCAGCAGCCTAGATTAAGCTACAGAAAAGAAAAGAAAAACAATCTTGGCAAAATATAAAATAATAGTCTCAAGGAACATGAATATCTGTTCATAAAGATATATTAGGTTTATAATATAAGATGTATTTATTAATATAAGATTTATTTATGTTTCATGTTTCTAAACCACCCATCTCCTTCAAAGAAGTTCAATTGATAGTGATTAGAAGTAGTGCTTGAGGGCCCACTTTTGGAATTTCCTCCCTAAAGAAGTTGTGCTGCTTGAACCTCAGTTTTATTTTGGGTATCTTGTTTTTAGAGAAAAAAACAAACAGACATAGAGAACAAGAAACCTTAACCATCAGGGTAATGTGAAAAGGCAAGCAAAAATAAAATCAGAATTCTCTGAAATTGGCCAGGTAACATAATGAGCATTTAATTCTCACCGCAAAATGGTGTCTGAAAATATTTGGAATTTGAATTGCAATGAGATCCATAGTTGGAGATTAGGAATCTAATAGCAATAGCAATACCAGTTACTTATATACCACCCCATAGTGCTTTACAGCACTCTCTGAGTGGTTTGCAGAGTCAGCCTATTGCCCCCAACAATCTGGGTTCTCATTTTATAGATCTTGGAAGGATGGAAGGCTGAGTCAACCTTGAGTCATTCAGGATCAAACTCCTGGCAACCAGCAGAATTAACCGGCAACACTGCATTCTAACCACTGTGCCACTGCAACTCTAATGGAGCCTTTTCAACAAACAGTTAAAGAGTTCTGCAGGGAAATCCAATTTTCCAGGGAAATCGTTGGAAAAACACAAGTTGGACGAGCAAAAATCTTGACAAGGCAACATTCTAGGAATATAGCTTATTCATTGATTAGTCTTTGTGACCATATCAAAAATTAAACCAAATAAAAAACAGAATCTAAATCTAGAGTAAAATAGATAAAAGAAAATACAGAAATAAATTACATATGTGACAAACACTAAAAAAAACAGCACCCAGATAAATACATCCCTTTTACCAAAAACTCTGATCTGTTCGATGTAGCTCAACTGCCTTAATTATAAACGTAGCAGTTGTGCTCACTATGTATACGTTAGAAACCAGGAGGAAATAGGAAAATTTGTGATTCAGATCCCAGTGAGCTGTTCTTTCAAGTAAGGATTTTAAGTATATAAGTTTAAAAGGGGCATACAGTTGACAGTCTAATAAAACATAGGTAACATATAATCATGGTAACAGTTCAGTCCTAACTGGCTCAAGGTTGACTCAGCCTTCCATCCTTCTGTGTTCGGTAAAATGAGAACCCAGAATGTTGAGGTGAATATGCTGACTCTGTAAACTGCTTAGAGAGAGCTGTAAAAGCACTATGAAGTAGTATATAAGTCTAAGTGCTATTGCTATTGCTATTCCCAGTGAGAAGAAAAGTAGAGGAAAGAATAATAATAAAGGAGACAGCATTGCGTCCCACTAACATGGACTGATAGGATGTTCTGATATGTCTATAACTGTACTTACTGGTCCTACTTGAGGATTCCATGTTTTGAACTGGGAACCTTTTGATGCAAAGTACATGGTGGGGTTAATATGCTGTTATTCTCCAGGGCAGTGACATGACAGGTAAGAAAATGAGAAGGTACAAAGCAGAGGTTAGAGTATTAGTTCTGCTGGTATACTGCCAATATTGAGAAGTAAATCCCCAGCATATTATGTTCTTTATAAAGCACAGAGATTTCAAAAATAAAGGTTGCACTTTCCTCTTTTTTTCATAAAAAGATCCATTTGCAGCAAATCGGGGCATGAAACATGTTTTGACACAACATATGAGTATTTCACAAATGATAGCAAAAATCTGCTTTGGAATAAAAGATCATTGATTAAACATACACATAAGGCATACTTATGAGCCTTTGCTGCTACATCTCATGAATTAAAAATAAATCAAGGACTCAGGAATCAAATGCAAAGATCACTGGGTTAAAAAAAGAAACAAAACCTAGAAGTAGCAAAGCAAAGAAGTAGAAAACTAAAAGCAAAGAAATAGAAAGTGGGAAAGATATTTTTAAAATTTGTTCCAGCCTTGGCAACATCAAACATAACAAGCCTCTCTCTTCCAACTTGACAGAAAGTGTTTGATTGACTTCTGTGCACCAGGCACAGTAGAATTTGTTCCCAGGGGAAGAATAGCTTCAGCATTAAGGTGGGGGATCCTTTCAACCTCACCTACCACAGGAGTAGCTTTCTAACTGACATCCTTATTCCTTATCAGAAAGGAAGAGGGGAAGTAGTGGGAAAGAGACTGCCAAAATCTATTTTAATTCCATAGAAGTTCAGCAGTGCTATTGGCAGTGTGTTGAAGCAGTGTACAAAGTAAAACCAGATTGTGAGCCTTGGAAATGCTTAATTGGACCTTTTGTATGTGAGTCCTGATGAAAGTTACTGGTTTGGGTGAGAAACTAGAGAGTTGGCTGGTTCAAAATAGAGCAGGCACCAGATTGATCCCCGTTGATCCAGGTTGCAGTCTTTTCAGATGCATCTACCCCAGCACTGTTTGTAGGAATAATTTAAAGTATTTTTTTGAAAATCTGGATCCCACCTTCTCCGGGATAAACTCGGATATTGGCTGAGAATATCATCTTTCAGAACTCTGCTTGAGCTACCCCCACCTAGGAAGTTAGGAGAATGGATATTATGCCATTTGATTGCAGACATCTCTCCCTAATATAGCTGCCTAACATGTCACGGCAATCTTTTAGATATCAAGGGAAACAGTTTTAATTAGTGAAGCTTTTCATCTGTTTTAATTTTGCTTCCAGACATTTTATTGCTGCAACTTGATTACATGTTTATTTCTATTGGTTTTTAATTTCCACCAGGCTCCTTGAACACCACTGCGACAGAGAAGTAGGCGCCACGTTTTATGCGCTCAGTTGAGCGAGCAGCATTTGGAAAGGGGACTTAAAAATTTTTTTTTACCCTGTATGAACAGGTTCAAACGCTCATGCAGCTCTGGAAAATCAAGACTTTGATTCACTCCTTTCCACTACATAAAAGAAATTATAATCAGGAGAAGGTATGCAGAAATATGGGGAGGGGGGGAATTTCCCAGTGATGAAGTCTTTCACCTTCTTTTTATCCTTCAAAAAGTACAGATGTGCTCCTGATATACCAACTGCTCCTACTTTAATTTCTATTGTATTTGCATCCCAAAATATATCGTTTCTGAATTCCTATAATAAAGTATGATTTGGAAGTTAGGAAGAGGTTCCTCCTTTGTTGTGTCAGTCAAAAGAAGAAAGGACTGTGATCATTACACATATTCTTTTGAAGCTTTTTCTTGCTGTACATTTGTGTGAAGATAACAGACTCTCTATGACAATTACACATTACCGTCATTAAACACTGGTGCTCAGGTCTTCCAGAGTCTTGCTAGATGCATAGCAATATATTGCATTCAGAAAAGAAACAAAATTAGCTTCAAAACAATACCCAGTATACAATAGTGGCGAATAACTGTAGCTCCGGTGTAGGATGAGGGTGAAGGTTTGTTCTCCAAGCTTGTGAGTTGGTCTCTGAATGTTTCATTACCCCTCAGAATCCAAATCAACCACACAGTCAACCAGAGACAGCACCGACCTTCAACCAACCCACGCAAGCCCCCCTCCCCCACACCAACAGTTCACTTCGCAATGACCCTGACCTGAGGTAACCTCCCCATCACAGGCCTCTCACTGATGACTCACTCCTGACCCATCACAAGACCCATCCCAAGACCCTCACTTGACACACTCACTGTCATGTGTCTGATTAATGAAATACTTAAAAGGACTTTCAGGCATATTTTTATCCTAAAAGCATTTATTAAGGTTACAGAGATGTCAGTATGGCATGGTGGAAATGCTTAGATCTGAGATTCTTTTCCGTTGCACATACATTCCAGGCATTTTTCCCTCCCCTATTTTGGGGTCATGGTTCACATCTTCCAATTAACTTGGAAGATGTGATTTACTTCCGGTTTCTTTTTCCCGGGCTTTCCTTATTGTCCTCCCCTTTCACTGTTGCCTGATTTAACTATAAAAATACCAGACAGTTCTGCATATTGTCAAAGCAAGAATATACAGTATTTGCAGCATTGACACTCACACCTGAAGCCCTTATAAATAGAAGAACACTGACACAAACATCCCCAAAACTCCGCTAAAGATGTTACCTAGCCTGGCATCAAAATGTTCGGAAACCAGCCCACAAGCTTGGAAAACAGACCTTCATCCCCAATACCCAGTATCTCAAAGGTGCTTTTTCACAAGGCAACTGGACTTTCTTGTTTTTCTTTGAAGACGTTTCGCTTCTCATCCAAGAAGCTTCCATTTATCCTGTAGACCAAGTTCATCTTTTGTCAACGGTCCAGAAGGTATGTGCCTGATCATAACTACCAGCTTCTTTTTACACAAATGCCATTCTTTTGCTTAGGGACTGACAAATGTTCACATGCTTATTGCGTGAAGTATTTCTTGCTTTCCTACAAAAGATGACCTAAGTCTCAAGTACTGGTTGGTCATACATTTAAAAAAGACCAGCCCTGAGGGCAATTGGTAATTATACAATATAATTTAAGTCTTCTCAGGATGATAAATGTGTTCCAGCTGCCCTGTTTTCTAACAGAAGTCAGAAATGCAACTCTTTATGGTTGCCAAGTTGGCACGTGCGCCCTCAAGAGCATGCTGGGCAAAAAGCTTTTGCTGAAGCAACCTTCATGAGGCTTTCTAAAGGAAAAGGACATTTCTAAAACCATCCCATTTTAAATGTTCTTGTTTCAAAGATTAAAAAAACATAATGACAGGCTCCAATGTTTCACATGATTTTCATGCTCCTGGCATTATGTTGGCACACGGCCCTTGAAGAGGTGATCTTGGAGGGAAAAAAAGCTAAAGGTTGACCAGATAAACTTGTGATCTGACCCTTCTTGAATATTGTTGAAGCACTAAAGAAGAAGAGGAACTCTTTTTCAGGCAATTTCTCCACCTTATAAACAATTTACCCCACCAAACAGAGCCCTGTACTGTTTGTGTGGCTGATTACAATATTTGTAGACAACCCAAATCTAGTCAGACTCTGGGTGGTAAATAGATATAACAATCACAAGTACATAAATCATAGAAATGAGACATAATAAAAATGGCCTTCAATAAGCAGTCAGAATCATCTAGGGCCAAAAGCACAGTGGAATAATACATTTTTCCCACTTGATTGCAAAATACAAGAATGGACGTGCTTCTGGAATAAGTGAATTTTAAAGCACAGATTCTACTACTGAGAAAGCCTGCTTCTAGCCTGCATGCCCCCCCCACACACATACTCCTTCTGAGTTCTATGTAGCATCAACAAGTCTCCATAGGTGTCTGCACTCAACAGACAGGTTTGGTTCTGGCAAGGACATTCCTGATGTAATACATTGCCATACCATGCAGAAGGCAATGGCTTTAAAATCTGAGTTATCCTGCAGTAGCAGAGATGCTCCATCAGTAATCCAGCTATTGTGTTTTGCACCGGCTGAAGCTTACTAGCTGTCTCAAAAGACAGATCCATTTATTGCAGTAACCAATGCTACATCTGCCCCAGGGCAGACCTGAATTCTCCAGGAAATAATCTCAGCTGTACTTGATGTTCTAGAACAGTGGTAGGCAACCTTGGCTCTTTTATGACTCGTGGACTTCAACTCCCAGAATTCCTGAGCCAGCATGCTGGCTCAGGAATTCTGGGAGTTGAAGTCCACGAGTCATAAAAGAGCCAAGGTTGCCTACCACTGTTCTAGGCCTTCTTAACAATCTTCCCTAAAAAGAGATAACTTTTACCCACTCTCCAACTTCCTACCCTTAAAGGGAAGACTTCTTCAAGAGAAAGAGAGCACACTACCATGTCCTTCAAATAAAACAATATTACACATCTTCAGAGAAGCATTGGCTATATCCTGAGTCCTCTTGCCTCACCTAGTCATGCAAAGGAGCCAAGCTGTGACTGAGTTCTAATTACAGAGAACCCTATAAATTATAACTGGGTTCCACAGTTATAAAGGTATCTCAGGTAGCATGCTACCTTGCTTACCATAGTGGATTCTACCCCTCTGCTAAAAACCACCAAACATATCCAGCAAGTATGCCAAACTTTCCCTAAAATCTCTAGATTTACTTTGAATCAAATGGGAATCTGGAGACACCATAAGCATAGACAAGAACTGATGTTTGGCTACTCTCAGTGCTTTTTTTGTAAAAAAAAAAAAAAAAAAAAAAAAAAGGTGCCGGAACTCACACACATCCTACAACCCGCCTTGCCTACCCTACAAGGTTCCATCCAAAAAAGGTGCCAGAACTCCGTTCTGGGCGTTCTATGAGAAAAAAAGCCCTGGCTACTCTTATTGTTTCTGTATATGCTCAGATGTGAGCATATAATAATGCTCATTTCTATCCACTTCTGGTTTCCCATCCTTCTAGGCATATTTGGTTTGCTTCATAGAACACAGAACTGCCTGCCACCTTCTCAAGGAATTCCCCAAGCACTCTCTGAAAACTCTCAGGATTCATTAGGCATCTGGGACAGACTATTCTAAAGGATATGTGGTCCAGGGCTGTAATTACTTGTAACAAGTCCGTTGGTTCTATGGAGGTCATGCCTCTTGAGCTACACCAGAGCTCGCATTAGGACACTGAGAATGAAGTTACCCATCTCCAAAAAGTTTGGAAATCACAATCCTAGCTCGGAGACAGATTCCAGGAACTCATAAAGACATGCTGTGGGACAGCAGCCTAGCTTGTCACTGTGACCCAATTCCCCTTCCACTCTGAGGCATTGCTCCCTGTCACTGTGAGAATTTCACAAACAGAATTACCTCTCCTGCTCCTGCTTTCCCCTCTCCTCCTCTTCTTTGTGTCAGGACTGCTGTAGGCCTTGAATCCTAGAAGGGCAGATTTCTATCATAGCCCAGCCAGGTTTCAGGGATACCCACCAGTCTGCACATTTGCTTGACACCATGTCTGAGATAGACTCGTTGCATCTAGAACTTGTATTTTACAATAGCAGCTGGAGACTAAGGCACCCAACAGTTCAGCTACCTGGCCTCAAGTCAGGGGTTACTGGCTCAGAGAAAGGAACTGCACCAACATGTGAGTCTTTCTTTTCCTACAACGGCCTGCCCAAAGCCCCCAAATTAGAATATTTTCCCTTGGAGTATTGCTGAAACTAGTTTGTCAAGTTGTAAGCTTATAATTGTCATATGCCTTAAAACAGGTCCAGATGTTTTCATACTTACATTCATGCCTAGTGTAGGTCTCTTTGAATTCAATAATTGTCCCTTAAATCTGATTTCAGCCTCTTGTAGTTTATGGGGCTTGGGATAGATATTTGAGAAGAAATTATCCAATTAGTGGTGCTTTAAGTCAATGGAGCTAAACTTCATTGAATACAGTGAAATATCTTTAAGTCCCTTGAAATCACAACACTTCAAATATATTAAATTTTGCATCTGTTTACATCCAAAGACCTTTCCCTATTGGTAAGTGATCAAGTTATCCTTGAGTGGGCAGAAAAGTATACAAACGTGAAACTTTACACACACACACACACCTTTCTGATCCATAACCTACCTCTTCTGCATTTACACAGGGACATGGTATTGTTCTGATTACATATGTGCAGTGCGTGATGGGCAAAGTAATTGGTTGTGGTGCTCTCCCTCTTTATAGCAGTACAGTATAGAAGTACAGAAGGAAGGGAGAAGGTCTTTCTGTGGAATTCTGTCCATAGTCTCTAGCCTACTTTGTCCATCCTTCCTCTTATATTCCATTCTGCTGTAACTTAGTTCAATAATGGTTTTTTTAAAAAAAAAAAAACAAAAACAAAAAACAAAAAAACAATCCTCCCATCAGAGTCATGAACAGAAGCTAAAGAGTCAACACCTGTTGCTTAGAGGAAAGAAGAAAAACAAGGATAGGGAAACCCTATATAAATTGCACTTTTATTTAGGATTTCCCTCTCCTTGTTTTTCTTCTTTCCTCTAAGCAACAGGTGTTGACTCTTCAGCTTCTTTGCATTTGTTCTGCTTGGGAACTAATGGACAGAGCCAAATTGGTGTTGTTATTTCCACGTTGTTATTTCTATTTCAGCCTGCCATGCCATTCCTGTGCTCTGTTATTTCAGTCTAGTGCTAAATTGATAAGACCCACACTGTTAAAGTACTTAAAGACCTGCCAGCTGAGAGCACAACACTAATGCACAATACTCATAGGCCACCGGCAGAGCAATTTAGGGAGACAGCAGCAGAATGGCAACAGATGTGGATGAGCAGGGACTAGAGGAAGGAAGCATGTTCACATCAGCCTGAAATGGCCAATAAATGCCACTCTGATTTAATCCACTACGAGACACCTGACTTAGCCTCTAATGTGATGGGTGGTGAAGCGCAAGAGATCTTGCACACCTGATGGCTGTCGTTGGATGCTGTCAGCTTAAGGAAGAAACACTACTTTAGCATTAATACAGGCAAAGATGACTTAAATCTTCTGTTCATGGACTGGGACAAAAAGAAGAAATATTATGGGAACTCAGCAGAAAAAATGATACTGCCAGAATGTATTTGTATGGGGGTTAGGTCATCTGCAGAAACCTTAGAATGCTTCGTTTTCTTAAAAAAAATATACTCCAGAGTAATGTCAAATTTTCTTTTGGGTGAGGAAACTGCACAAAACAGTTCTTCTTTCTTATACGGGTAGTGCTAGACTTACAACAGTTTATTTAGTGACTGTTCAAAGTTACAACGCCACTGAAAAAAGTGACTTATCACCATTTTTCACACTTATGACCATTGCAGCATCCCCACAGTCATGTGATCAAAATTCAGCCGCTTGGCAACCAACTCATATTTATGACAGTTGCAGTATCCTGGGATCATGTGATTCCCTTTTGTGACTTTCTGACAAGCAAAGTCAATGGCAAAGCCAGATTCACTTAACAACCATGTTGCTAACTTAAAAACTGCAGTGATTCATTTAACAACTATAGCAAGAAAAGTCGTAAAATGGAGCAAAATTCACTTAACAAATGTTTCACTTAGCAACAGAAGTTTTGGGCTCAATTGTGGTTGTAAATTGAGGACTACCTGTATGTGCATTCAGAGAACAAATAAGTTTCATATACATTTTGCTGAAAACCATTTAACCTTCTCTAATCTCCTCTGGAAGGTTTCTAAAAATAGACTTATTATGTTCAAAGTGTATACATTAATTTATTCCCCCTATAAAAGTGAAAAGGTTGTCATTTCTTTGTCTCAGTCTCATTTAGTTTTATATTAATGGGAAAATGCTACTGATTAGCCTTTATAGTCTTTCAATTTAGGATTTTGTGAAGAAACAAAAGGAGAAAATACCTTACTTTTTCTCCTTTTTTACAAATTAGTAATGCTAATGTACCAAAATCCAACCCAATTCTCTTATTTAGTGATGTGCACATATTTATATGCTTTCCCAGAATATATTAACAATATACTTCTTATTTTTTTTTAATTTTGACTATTCCTTCTTATCTATAGCTATTAAATAATAGAATCAAAAGTTTTCAGATGTCAGTCAATTTTAGGCTGGTTGTGGGAAGTCTATTTAACTTAAACTTGTGGAAACATTGGCTCTCTAGATGTTGGTGGACTCCAAGTCCCATTAGCCTCAATTTTAGCCAATAGTAAGTGAAGATCAATGGATGGCCAAGAATCAGAAATGCACAGGGAAAGGCCCTATTTTCTCACCTCTGCTTCAAAGGGCCTTACATGACATGGAGCCAGGTTGTTTGAGGGACACCTCTTCCCAATTACTCTACCCACAGTTAACTCTACAATGAACCTGGCTGCAGCCATTTTTGTCGTTCTAGATTGCCACAAGAAAGGGAGGGGGAAAAGGTATTTCTAGTAGTCTAAGCATGAGCAAATCTTGTGGGACTCAAGGTTATTCCCACACTGTAGTGGAAGAGAAGGACCGTTTAGTCAGAAAGCCCAAGTTGTTCTATTGGATAGCATGAGTAGAGGGGTGGGAATTGTTACATTGTATTACTTTGATTCTAGGAGGGAAAGTTTAGATTTGGTTTCACTTTTGACCATGCTGATGTTATGTATCCAATAAACATGTTTTTTGAGGAATTTTCCTGCCTCGGAAATCTGATTTACTTGGTCTCATTCATTGGAACCATGACACCTATTCCATCAGTTCCAGCAGGAGGACTATGTTGCAGATCCCATCTGCTAAGGAGTTCCATCTTACAGGACACATGAGATGAGCCCTTTCTGCCATAACACCTGCCCTTTGGAACATCAACCCCCACCTCCGAGGTGAGATTAGTGATAGATGATGGATAGATGATAGTTTGATAGATAGATAGATGATGGATAGATAGATAGATGACAAATAGATATTGATAGATGGATGGATAGATAGAGAATGCTAAGATCTTCACATCCTTGTAGCATGATTTGTTGCATTGATGAACCATGTAACTGGGAATTCTTAATAACAGTTCCACCTGAAAAGTGGTGCTGAGATTGAAAGGGAGGGATTGTTATTGACCCCAAAGGGTTTGTAATGCACCACCAATATCTTGAATGGAGTCAAGCCAAACAGGGGGAACCAGTCTAATAGGCTGTGTGGACAATGACTCCATATACCCACCTAAGTCAAGTAATCTTTCTTTGCAGCATTTATGTACAACTCTAAAGCATCTGCATTTTTTTACTTATTATTTCTGCCTGAGAGGAGGTGAGAAGAAGGATAAGGTTAGGTGACCCAGGATCAGTTTGGCATCTATTTTCAGAGGGTGATTGTTTAAATGCAGAAAAGAAAAATCACAAAGCAGAGAAACACATTATTGGGGGGGGGGAGATAATGGTTATTGCAGGTTCAGTAAAATAAGCTGTCAAAAGTGAAAAAATAAGATATTAGTTTAGATTGCACAGGCGTAAGGGCATTTATTTTAGTCACAGGAGATTTCAGCATTTCCTGTATTTACATACTCTTAAGAGTCTGGAAAACAAGCACATTCCTTAATGAGAAAACTACATTTCATAAATAAAATTCTACCTAAATGGGTTCTTTAATTATACTTTACATAAATTCTCATTACACTCTGTCAACAGAATTCCTCTGCATGACAAAAAAGGAATATATGGGAAAAATCAGTGATACGGGGAATTCTTTAGGGATTTACAGAGAAAGAATAATAATTTCTTCCTGGATAATTATTTCAAAGACAATTGCCGAACTTGATTACATTTGTGAAATGGAGATATATAGTAGCTGGGATAGCAGCTATAAACATCTATCTCCAAAGAATACCATGGAGGACGTTTCAGTTTTCAGATAGGAATGAAAGTCTGTATCTTATAGTAAAATCCACTACACCACCAAAAATAATTCAGTGAATAGTTTATATTAAACTATTGTCATATGGATACCATCATACATATATCCATATAGAAATCTCCCACTCTGTAATCCACAGGTGTCAAACTCGATCAGGTCACGTGATGTATCATGACTTATCACGATGTTTTTTGCCTTTGCGGAGCTGGGGTGGGCATGGCCTGCACGCGAAGCATCTGGTTCACTGGCCCCCAGTTTGACACCCCTGCAGTGCAATCCTACACATGACTGCTCAAACGTGGCACTTACTCCAATAATACCCCTGATCCCTTCATGTGGATGCTTGTGCATCCGATGAGTTTGCATATTGTCTATAGTAGTTGTGACAACAGAGTGACTGAACTTCCAACCTTATGAGATAGGGTAAAGGCATATATATATATATATATATCTCAGAAATATACAATTTGGGTAGGGCTGGTTGTACATTTCTGCTGTCATGATATGTTTAATTTGTGACCAATATTAAAGCATACTGAATTCAAAAGAATCAGGCCTAATGTTGCATCTCTAGAGAAGGACAGCTTTAGCTCTTCTTAAGAACCAAAAAGGTGGCTTCCGGTTTTGACGTTGCAGCGATGCAGATGCAGAAAAATGGGGCTCCATCTTTCAAGTTCGGTTTCACCCTGTTGGGGGACCCTGGAAAGGGTCAAAAGTCGCCCCATAGAGGCGAAAAGCAAGGAGGGGACCCTCATCTGATTGCAGGGGGTGGCAGCCCTCCTGTTTGATCTGAGGAAGCCCTCCAAACCAGCGGGAAAAATATATATGGCTTGGAAATTTGGGGACTAAAAGTGCTTTTAAGGCCTTTTTTCTAAAAAAAAAAAAAAAAAAAAAGACTTGAAAAGTTTACAATATAAGTTTTGGATTTAAAAACTGAAAAATGGCGTTAATGATATCTAGTGGTGAATTATGGCACTACAACTTATTATGCCTAAAAGAAACTTGGCTCAAAGCCCAGAGTTAAATAAGACTTTGGCTTGCCTTGGAAGCTTCCATGTTTGAAGATTACAGCTGAGAAAAAGGAACAAACTTGGGGGCTACCTATTTGTTTGGCAGAGATGATAAATTACTCTAAAATCGGCCTGTCTGAACCATGAATACAAATACTGACTTTCAGAACTGTATTGTGGAACTATTTTCCTGTAGAAGAAACATACACTATTGCCTGATATGATGGAACATTTTGGATTATAAATCTTGATTGATAAACAACCTTTAATGGTTCTTTCTTCTCCCTGCACAGAAAGGATATATTTCTCTTTGGACAGAAAAATTTGAACTTTACATATATTTGCTTAGGGGAGGTTTAAGAACGGCTAGTTGGTTGGATAATCTGGAGTTCCAATGACAATTAACTGAAATTTTCTAAACTCTTAAACAGATTTCTATAAAAGCCACTTACAAAAAATAAAATGGATGTTCCATATTTAGCTCTAAATGGTAAAAAACCATCCTTATCATCTGTCTCCAGAAGTCTCAGTTTGACGTACTACCAAGAAAATACTGATGAACCACAGAAAAAAATTCTCTCCATGTTGAAATTAATACAAGAAACTATTGTTTTAGCTTGTGATAAGATTAAAAATAATAAATTTTTTAATTTAAATCTACAAACTCAGAAAATAACTACAGAGAAGGAACTAACAACCCAGAAAATAGAAGGAAAACTAGAGAATGCTGACATAAATATTGAGGATCTAAAGGAAGAAGCTAATGACCAGACTCAGACGAATGAAGACTTAGAAGACACAATGATAAAATTGGAAATGGAAAAGGCATTCTACAAATCAAGATTTCAGAACATACTGGAGGATGAGGAAGGAAAGCTGATGGAATGGAAGATAGAGCTATTAACTGAACTGTGGGGAACTGGAGAAGGAGGGAGGCTGTTTAATGAATATCAATGGGCTAGTTTTTCCAAAAATACTTTAACTAAATTGTTTCTCTTGTTTCAAATAATATATACAAAAATAGAGGAAGAATTGTTTGATGATCCAAAGGCACTGACTTGGAAAGTTAGTTGGCAAAGGAAGAAAGCTACAGTAAGACTGAAGAAAACAGAAGCTTTGGCCTATTAGAGGGATGTTATATTACTAATTAGATGTTTGAATATGGTTAAGAATAGATTGTTAGAAATAGAAGTATTATTATAACTAGATAAATAGGATTTGTAATCAGAATATCATATCTTGGTATTAAAAGGAAAATAAGAATATGCTAAGAAATTTGAATAAGGGAAGCTTTGGTTACCCAAAGATAACTTGTTCTGAAATTTTAAATGATTGGGATATTTTGAACGTGGATGGGAAATTAAAATTGAAAAAAGCAAAAATATGAAATGGATTGAATAAATGGATATTGAGTGCAAATGCAATTAAGATATGTTTTGGTTAGAAAAGATATGGTCCTCAATGGAACTGCATCTACATGGAGGGAGGTTTGTAGTGGGGTGCCCCAGGGCTCTGTTCTGGGCCCAGTGCTCTTCAACATCTTCATCAATGATCTGGACGAGGGGATAGATGGGGAACTCATCAAATTTGCAGATGACACCAAGCTGGCAGGAATAGCCAACACTCCAGAAGAAAGGATTAGGATACAGGAGGACATGGACAGACTTGAACATTGGGCGCTATCTAACAAAATGAAATTCAATGGTGAAAAAAGTAAGGTTCTACATTTAGGCAAGAAAAACCAAATGTACAGGTATAGTATAGGGGGTACCTTGCTCAATAGTAGTAACTGTGAGAGGGATCTTGGAGTCCTAATGGACACTTAAATATGAGCCAGCAGTGTGCTGCAGCTGCCAAAAAAGCTGACACAGTGCTGGGCTGCATTAACAGAGGGATAGAATCAAGATCACGTGAAGTATTAATACCACTTTACAATGCCTTATTAATACCACTTTACAATGCCATACTGCATCCAGTTTTGGTCACCACGATGTAAAAAAGATGCTGAGACTCTAGAAAGAGTACAGAGAAGAGCAACAAAGATGATTAGGGGACTGGAGGCTAAAACATATAAGGAACGGTTGCTGGAACTGGGTATGTCTAGTTTAACGAAGAGAAGGACGAGGGGGGACATGATAGCAGTGTTCCAATATCTCAGGGGCNTCCAAGGCGCCTGAAGGCAGGATGAGAAGCAATGGGTGGAAACTGATCAAGGAGAGAATCAACCTAGAACTAAGGAGAAACTTCCTGACAGTTAGAACAATTAACCAATGGAACAACCTGCCTCCAGAAGTGGTGAATGCTCCAACACTGGAAGTTTTTAAGAAGAGACTGGACAGCCGTTTGTCTGAAATGGTGTAGGCTTCCTGCCTGGGCAGGGGGTTGGACTCAATGACCTCCAAGGTCCCTTCCAACTTTATTATTATTATTATTATTATTATTATTATTATTATTATTATTATTATTATTATTATTATTATTATTATTATTATTATTATTATTATTGACACTATTAGAAAAATGTAACAAATGCTGATATGCAACTGTATATTTACTAACAACAATAAGAATTGTATTTGCTTAGTGTGGAAAAATGTCTATTACCAGAAGAAGAGAAGATGTATTGGAGGGTATAATATTGGATTTAGTTTGAAGAAGCTTACATGTACCACAGAATTACTAATGGACTCAGTCATCACGTTGTCTATTAAGCACTTGATTGTAAAAATAGAAAATTAATAAAATATTTAAGCGACTGCTGCCTGTGGATGGCTCTAGGTTGAGCTGATACAGGCAAAAGACTTCTCTTTCCCATATTTGGGCCGACAGGGTGCTCTAAAAGAAAAAAAGGCATTCGTTCTCATCCCGTCTCTTGTAGCTAACAAAGTGAGAAAGAGCCTGTGGCCTAGTGGCTAACACCTCTGCTTAACATGCAGACAGCCCAGGTTCGAATCTCAGAAGGGTATGTCTGGCTGATGAAAACCAAATAAGGTTTGAAATAGCTATCCCAGTACTCCCTTAATTCTTTGTTAGCAATTCAAATTTTGGAAAATATTTATATATATATATATATATAAAGAACCAAAGAGGTGTGTGCCTTCCATTCCAGATTAAGCAAAAGGACAAAATCAACTCCAATTCCCAATTCCTGTTTCTTAAAGAATCCACAGAACTTCAGAAACATTTAGTTGCAGTTTACAACAAAGCAAAACATAGATTTTTTTTTTATTAAGGACAGCTTAACAGAGTTAGTTACTTAAATGTGCCAGGAACCTTAACCTTTGATTACACTTACAGAGTGATTCCCTAGAACATGCTGGCTAAGAAATTCTATGAGTTGAAGTCCACAAGTCATAAAAGGGCCCTGGTTCCCCACCCCTGCCCTAGAAGACTTTCAGCCTCTTGAAGACAAGGTACTTTCACTCAGCAGAGAGTTTTCTTAGGAAAGGAATAACTTCTAAGAAGAGATACAGTATTTAAACTAACCAATTCCTACACTGAATGACTTTTCTACCAGGTGAAGCTTGCGGTTATCATGAGGCTGAATCATAAGAATATCAACCTTTGATGCCAATTCAGGCCATAGGGGTGTCTGGCCAGATTCTTTGAAGAATGGCCAGCAATGGAGAATGTATCACAAATGGATATCTTGCTCTCTCTCTCCCCCCCCCCCACTTTACTCCTAATGAAGACAGCTCTGTAAAGCAAACACAAGTAGCAGTTATGGGCTGCCTCTATGCCTTGGAATATAGTGGGACAGAGTTATACGTTATTTCTTATTTGACAGAAAAGTGCTCCTTCACAACAATCTGTTCCTAAAATACACCATGATACTTTAAATCGGATTAGATCCTCACTCAAAGGATGGGCACAATAGCAGCTTCCAGCTATCTCTACATCTGTTACGAGCACTTTTAATTTAGCAAAGAGAAAAATCAGAGTGTGACCTGACCAGAGCTTCAAAAAATAAATGCTATATACTGTATTTGTTCCAACCATTCATATGTTGCGGGGACACTATGCCACTTATCACGACCATTCAGAAAAAATAAACTGGGATGATGCATGTCTCTTGTAACTGTCTGACATATACTGTAGGTGTCTCAGGCTAACCAGGGATCAGGGAGTTTAGCAGGAAGAAAAAAGTCAGTTTCCTTAAAAATAGATAAAATATATAGGAATGAAGGATTTATGAATTATTTCACTGTTTAGAGACAAGTTTTTTCTACATGTGAAAATTTAAGGAAAGCTATTTAAGGAAAGGTGCAGTTACAGAGGCTGATTAGAAAGATGGCAGCTTTAATTTCTTTTTATTTAGGTTCCTGTGGAACAAAGAATTAGACTATTCAGTAATAGAAAACCAATAGCTCCTTTTTATAATTAAAAATGAAAATATTTCATAGAAAATATTGATTCATATCTATTGGACCACTTTTGAAAAAGATTCAACATTTGTGTGTGTGTGCTGTCATGCCACGAAAACTGAAATTCTGTAACTCATATGATTTAGTCTTGTTCAGCCATTTGGCCAAGACTAAACAATCCAGCCAACAATTATAGGACATATTCAAACAATTTTGGAAAGAAAAGTTGGAAAATATGATGTTAAATTATTTTTCTAAAAGATAGAATTTGTCATTTTAGGAAGATTTGTTCTACTAAGCTTAATGTTTGGCAAAAATGACAAACTTAAATGGAAAGAAACTTATTCTCCTGTTACTATGAAGTAGATTTAGGAGATAGGTTTGTTACTTTTTTTTTAGTCTTTATATTTTAAAAATAGAAAAATGGAGCAATATGTTTCTATATAGTTTAGGTTTATTTACAAGTTTATGAACCAAATTGATTCCATACAATTGGATATATTTAGTAATAGCATTTTAGTACTTTAATACTTATCCCTTGTTCTACTGTTATTTAGTTTCATTTAAAATGCTATAAGTATGTTATTTTAAGAAAATATACAACCACTACTGTACTTTGTAGCTATACTATAGTTATACTATATCATAAAATGTTATTTATATACGATGGATTTGATAGAGATGACAGAGAATTTGGCCTTCATTTAAGCATTATCATTGTGAGTATATTTTCCTGTCTAGCTTCACTCACCAAGGCTGTGCATATTTCCAATCTCTTCAATCACTTTTTATTTGGGGAGAATCTGACACAAATGGAAAACTGATTCAGTCTGAATTCAACTCTGATTGCAAGGAAGAGAAACTTAATATATTATAAGGAATATACTATTACTTCCCCTAACATGGCTGGGTTCAGGTTTGGTATATAGAGCTAGATAAACAAAGGCACACTCCTATCCATGTCTAATATGGTTCATATAGCTCATCCCACCTTTATTATTTTTACCATAACTCAAGGCAGTGAACAATCTAATATTGCTTCTCTTCCTATTTTCCCCCACAACAATTCTGTGAGATGGGTTGGGCTAAGGGTGTGTAACTGGCCCAAGGACATCCAGATGGCTTTCATAGATAAAGTGCAACTAGAACTCACAGTCTCCTGGTTTCTAGCCTGGTGTCTTAATCATACACTGATTCTGACAAATATTGAGAAAAGTAACATTTCACCGTAAATGAATACACTGAAAAGAACAGTTACTTTTAGTGAGGGTTTTATCTGGTGCTTCGATTCAGATCTCTTTGTCCTTTAAATCTAGTCTAGTTAAAGTCTATGCAGGATTCTGACCTGAAATCATTTTAGAATCACAAGTCTGCAAATTGCTGAGCTAATGAAATGAAAACCCTGCACAGAAGCATTGGCTTGAGTGTAAATTGAATTCCACCCTGCTGTTATTCCCTGGCATGTTGAGATAACTCCAAAATCTATTTGCTCTTGCATTGTAAAAATGAAAATGATAATGATGAACAGCACAGGATGATCTTGAAGATGGGTGTGTGTGATAAAAAATGGTAAAGCCCTTTGCATAACAATATTGTTGCTTTGGAGAAACACAGTTTCTGTGTGTTATGCCATTGTATCCATACATATTTATCAGGGCTGTGCAGAGATCTGGATTCCAAAGGGGAAAACTTGAATTAGAGCATGCATAGGCATGCAAGTTGCACCTACTGGCACCTCAAACATATATTTCCCTGTGGTTTATGGGGTTATTGACCAATGTGAGATGAGCATGCATGCACACCCCGATCACCTTTTCCCCTTTAGATCTAGATCTATGCCTAGCTAAACATAACCTCATAGAGAAAGAAAGATGAATGTATTTGTACCATGGAAACCCACAAATGGAGTATTATTATTTTATATCTACAGGGCAAAAATAAATCTTGCTGAGACTCATGACTAGAGTTTGATTTTCTTTCACCTGCAGCTTGTGATAAACTAAGAAGAAAGATTATTTTACAGCTATGAATAATACTAAACTATAGTTATTCTCCTTATCATTCAGGTTATTATATGATTTTTTTTAATCCGACCAATCACCAGAGACTGCTAAGCCTATGAAAACCTTCATAAGATCCATTTCACAATGGTAAAGACCAAGGAAAGATTAATGGAGAATCTGTAGGCAATTTTGAAACGAAGACCATTGATTAGGAAATCTTAAAATAATCTTTTAAAAAAGTTATGATGGTAGAAGAGATAAGGTAGAATGTAGGTGCCCCTTTGTTTGTGTGCTATTCTGCTGAACAAAACCTTTTCTCAGCTGAATTTGTTCCCCAGAACTTTAGTGAAACTATCAGCAGCCTAAAAGCCTAAAAATATTATTAGGAGTATGATTACTGGCTCATGATGTATTTGGAAATACTGCTGTTGAATACAGTACCAGGAATGTTACAATAAGTGATAATTGAGGAATGATGGAGCCTACTGTGTAATTGCTATCACTGGCCAATAGCTATTCAAGAGGGAGATGTATAGAAACCATTAATTTATGCAAATTGCAGCTTGTAGATCTAGTAAAATGGAGAATGACTGAGATGCACCCAACCTCAGTTAATGACACCATTGTTAAGATTTCAACAGATACAATGGACCTATTGTAGCATTACTGCTCATTGATTTCTTTATTACTTGAAACAATGTCAACCTGGTATTCTTTCTTATATTTTCATGGGTTATATTTCTTCCATGGATGTGTTACTCCTGACTGATTTCTCAAATATTTCTGCATTTCTAAAACCCATGATGTCAACCAGGAAAATTACATGTGGAAATGATGATCTAAAGAATAACACATTAAAAAAAAGGAAACAATTATGCCCTTTCCTGGACAGGGAGTCTCTATGCTTGGTCACTCATGCCCTGGTCATCTTCTGATTAAACTATTGCAATGTGCTCTATATGGGGCTATCCTTGAAAAGTGTCTGGAAGCTTCATCTGGGGCAGAGTGCAGTTGTGCACACCATACTGAGTGCCCAAAGAAGATCACATATAACATCCTTGATCTGCAAACTGACTAGGTAGCAGTTTTCTTCTGGGTCCAATTCAAGATGTTGGTCATTATCCTATAAAGCCCTTCATGGTATGGAACAGGTCATCTACAGAACTGGTGTCACCCAATCTCATCATCCTTTCTCACCCAATCAGGCAGGGAAGGCATGCTACAGAACCTGTCAAAGAATTTTGATTGCTGGGATCTAGGAAGAGAGCTTTCTCTGAGACTGCCTCCATTTTGTGGAACATCCTGCCCCCAGAGGTGAACAAAGCCCCCAATCTCTTGGCCTTCCACAAAGGGGTCAAAACCTGGCTATGTGGCCTTGCAATGGGGGCATAGAGAACCATGCAACTGTTGGGTTCACTAGTGCCTTGAGAATCCCTCCCAGCTTTAATAATCCAATGTTAAAAGGCAATCTTAAAATATGTTTAATTGTCATTATTCTATAATTTAAAATTTAACCCTAATTTAATTTTCAATCTTAACCCTAATTTAATTTTCAATCTTTTTAACTGATTTTCCAAGTTTTAAAAGTAACTTTTGAAAATTTAATGTTTGATCCAGGTGGACTTGAATCGCCTTGTCGAGCGTAGCAGCTCGGTGGTAAAATAATTAAAACGGTGCATGTGGGCTGGTTGTGATGGCGCTGCTCGGCTTGTGGCACTGCTTGGCTTGTGATTGGTCATGTGGTCTCATGCTGGGTGCTTACTGCGGGCGGCAACCATTATGCTTCATTACACAATTGACATGTGTGTGTGTGTGTGTACAGTGATTGACTACGTGTGAAAGGTAAATAATTTCTTTATTTTAAAAAATCGTTGGTGAATTGAAAATCTTTTTTAAATTTTTAGTGTAAAAGTATGACTCCAAATTTAAAAATAAAAAAAAAATACTAATTACTTCTCAATCACCGGTCCTGCTAAGAACTGAATATATATTTTTTTTAATAAAAGATTAACAAGATGTGAGTTCCGGCACCAATTTCAGTGTGAAATTTCTACAATCATATAAATGGGAGGAAATCTGTCAGATTTTCTCAGGCTCAGTTTGAATTTGCTGAAATAAAAACCAGAAATCTATTAGTATAATCACAATGTCATTTCTGCAAGGTGGATGTGCTGAGCTGGCTTGCCCGACATACAGTACCCTGCCATAATAATGTTATTTGGACATTTGCTATCATGGAGAAATACTTGCCACCCACATGTATAATTATATGCTCTTTTAGAAATTTCAGATACCAACTCAGAGCTGGATGATGTTGAAGGACAAGAAAATTATACACATCGTCTAGATGTCATCATATATACAATTTTAAGATAAATTTAAATTTTGCATAAAGACGTGGAAAAATGTCACAAAATGCTTTCATATATAGGCTTGGGTGCCTGCTCAAATTATCTCAAATTTATACTTCCTGGTTCAGATGAAGTAGTAAAATATAAAATATACTATGAGGCATCGCTACATTGTCCTGCGCTATTAGAAAATATTTAGAAAATTAATACGACCCTATAGAAAATAAAAGAGGATTAATGCTTTGAAATATTCAGTAATTTGCATCTTCAGTAATTTGTACAAAATGCATCAACGTATGGCAGATATTCTCCAGCTATATCATAGTAATAATCCTTGCAAATGTCTTATTTACCATTGCCACAAACTACACAGAATAATAGAGTTGGAAGGGAGCTCGGAGGTCATCTAGTCCAACCATCTGCTCGAGCAGGAAACTTTAAACCAGGTATGTCAAATTTGCAAGTCACATGATGTCGCGCAACGTATCATGACTTTTTCCCCATTGCCGGCAATGGGATGGGCGTGGTTTCATCGTGACACATCCGGCCCGTAGGCCGGCAGTTTGACATGCCTGCCCTAAACCATTTCAGACAAATGGTTGTCCAATCTCTTCTTAAAAACCTCCACTGTTGAAGCACCCACAACCTCTGGAGGCAAGTAATTCCACTGATTAATTGTTCTAATTGTCAGGAATTTTCTCTTTAATTTTAGATTGATTCTCTCCTTGATTAGTTTCCATCCATTACTTCTCAACCTGCCTTTAGGTTCTTTGGACGGCCCCTTAAATATTGGAACACTGCCAGCATATCACCCCCTAGTGTTTCCTTTAATTAAACTAGATATACCCAATTCCCAGTTCTTCATATGTTTTAGTCTCTAGTCCCCTAATCCCCTACACAACTTAAGGGAGGCAAAAGTTCTCTGACTTTTCCTTTTATTGATTATTTCAAAACATATGTCTTCCTGCCTTGTATGGTTCTTGAATCTGAGGACTTATCTCCAGAACCTGAGATTCGAGGTACTGCCATTTCTCATGTGTTGTCTCCAGAATATGGTCCAATGCCAGCACAGGCATTCCAGAAGAACAGCTGCTTTTACTGATGTACAGAAACCACATGAAACTCATCAGTCTTACAATAGTGACAAGATCAATGATGTCCTTTCCAACACCATTTTCCTGGCGACTGAACTGTTTTGTTTCTATTACATTTCCACAGATGTTCAAACACAAGGATGTTCATGAATTTTAGAGGAACAGCTTTACATAACCCCAAACTATTTAACTTTAAGAATACAAGTATTCTGAAATGAAAAATCAGATTTTTCCAATGATGACAAAGCACGGAATAGTTTCAGAGGAGAGCTGCCTGAAGGGATTTCTTATAAAACCCCTTTAGGTACAACCTAACCCTCCTGCAAATATTAATGGGAAGGTCTTTCATCTATGGTAATTTGTTGGGAGGATCAGGAAGAAATATTCAGACATGCGAATATTCACATCTCTACCACCTATTTTCTCACTTCTAGAAACATTTTTCTGTTTTATTAGTTAGATCTGGCCACCTATTTTTCAGCATTGGGAAAATCGCCATCTTGTGCATTGAAAAACATGGCATATTTTATTAAAATGCTACTGTTCCTATGCTTTCAGGTACATGGAGTTCCCAGGATAGAAGAAGCAAATGTACTTGCAAATAATGTCAAGATGCGGACAAGAAGAGGTGCTTCTAAACCCTATATCAATCCACATGATTTATAGCAAGTGCTCCTCACATTCTTTCCTTCTCAGAAAATGGAAAGATCTGATTTGTGTTGGGGTTCAATGCTGTTTGGAATGGGGCCAGTTCCACCATTAAGCAGTGGGAGGCCAGTGCCCCAGGCAAATTTTAGAGGACATTGACGTGTGGTTATTTAATTTGTTATAATTGTATTGTTCTTGCCAAAAAATGAAAAGGGATGCTTATGGGATTTTCTGCATTGTGTGCCAAAGCTAACTTGGCTTTTGCTACTAACACCTTGACTTGGCTAAATATGAGAAGGAGAGAGGTGCTTTGTAGCTTTACTTTAGGCAGCAAAACATCTTAGGTGGATACTGGTTTGGAGTTTATGTATAATAATTATTTTTGAGTCTAGAACAAAAAGGAAGGCAGATAGAATCAGGGCTTTTTTTTGTCATAGAATGCCCTGAATGGAGTTCCGGCACCTTTTTTGGCTGGAACCTTGTAGGGTAGGCAAGGAGGGTTGTATGACGTGTGTGATTCCGCCACTTTTTTTTTTTTTTTTTTTAGAAAAAAAGCACTGGATAGAATACTAAATATTGCTTTTTTATATTCTGCAGCACATATAAGAATATATAAATGAAAGCCTTTGGTCTAGTGGTTATAAGGCACTAGGTGAGAAACCAGGAGACTGTGAGTTCTAGTCCTGCCTTATTCATGAAAGTTAACTGGGTGACTCTGCCATTTTGACTTTTTTTCAACCTCCTCTAGAGACACCCATGTTAGCCAACAATTAAAATTAATTCCTTCTCCTTCAACATATCACGTTTCCTTCTAAGTTGATCTAAATCAGTGGACCATTCTCACCTCCAATGGCACTAAATTCCACAGTCGAGCCACGGAATTCTGTAAGCCATCCTGGAACATCTCTGAGGTTAGTTTTCATAGGGAAACCCTGATTTCTAACTTATGTTTTCTTTCTAATCACATTGCCCTAATCACACATGTTTTTATATACTTTTATCCCATCTCCTCCTTCACTTTAAGCTAAAGTGTTCCAAATGGTATAACCTTTTTTTCACAGGGTTGTCTTTTTGGCATCCAACTAAGTAAAAGGGTTAGCTCTTAACCAGTTATTTGCTATTCCCAGGTCATTTCTTTTCCAGCTGAGAGTTAATTTTATAGCAACAGCACTATTTTCGGAGAATGATATTTCTTGTGAAAATCCCTCCCTTCACCACCACAGAGTTTAAATATTCTAATATACTTGGAGCCATGCCCACATCTATTTATGAGATAATTGGTTGGGCAATTCTATTTCCCAAAAAAATCCTCATTCAGCAGCTATATAAAAAGGCTAACACCAACAAGGATAGTGGCCAAGTTCTTCCTGTCCTAACCAATATGATGACTGTTATGGAATGAATGAATGAATGAATGAATGAATGAATGAATGAATGAATGAATGAATGAATGAATGAATATTCTTTATTGGCCAATCATTGTGTTGACAACAGACATCGATCTCTGTAGCTGCAAACCGCTGGGCCTTTCCAAACAATAAGGAATCTAGAAAAGCTTTCTCTATTTTTTTTTATAAGCATGTCTTTCTAATTTGCCTGGTGTTGGTTTTCAGATTTAATTTATGGCTAACAGACTTTGATTTGTCTCAAAAAATGGTTAAGATTGGGCTTTATTAGAATTTGGATAGCAAATGGTAAAAAAAAAATCATTGATGTGGGCTAGAGTTGTAAGCTTAAAAAGAGCAATGGCAAATCACTTCATACTGTTGTCAAGAAAAGTATGTGGATTTGCTTATGTGGTCCCCTGGAGCTAAGCTGAACCCAAGGGTATTTTGTATAGTATTTATCTTTACAACAGCAGGTTATAATACCCAACTGATTTCAGAAAAATTAAGTAGAGTTAGACCTCCCATTAATACTTGGAAGTGAACTTATCAGGAAATTCCATGGCTCTGGGCAAGACATGTAAATTAGAAAATGTGCCTGCAAGAAAGCAACAGCAAGCCATTTTTGTTTTGTTCCAAGAAAGCTACACAGAGGTGTTCATGAAGACAGCAGGAGCCAATTCCCACTGGAGAGAGATTTTACTTTACTTCTATTTGTATGTAATAATTTGTGTTTGAGTCCTGCCTGTTTTTCCATCCTTATCCCCAGCTGCTGATCATTTTTGATTTCAGGTGCCATTATGCACTACAGAAGAGTTAACTGTGGCCCAAACTATATGCTATAGAGCCAGAATAGCAATCTTCTGGGAATTAGGAGCCACTCTGAGACATTTTGAAGGGTTAAGGTTAGGCAGATGATAGAGAGAAGAGGGGGATGCAAAATGTGTGAAGACTGTATTATACTTAGGGACAGTGCTTTTTTTGTAAAAAAAAAAAAAAAAAAGGTGCCGGAACTCACACACGTCATACAACCCGCCTTGCCTACCCTACAAGGTTTCATCCAAAAAAGGTGCCGGAACTCTGTTCTGGTGTTCTATGACAAAAAAAGCCCTGCTTAGGGATAAGGTGGCTATTTTCATGGGGAAGTTCCACTATTTTGAATAAGGACTGTATTTCAAAAATTACCTTAAACCTATTCAGGATGTTTATAAAAATAGAAGAATGCTGCATCACTAACTTTTGGGAGTCAGCATAGGAACATGCAAAACATGGGCAAAAGAGCTGAAGGACCAGATACAGCTTTGGAATTGTGAGCTGCCATGTCTTATAGGCTGCCAAAAGACATTTTACATGTCCATGTTTCCTGGACATCACAGTCAACAACCTTACTTTAGAAAGGAAAAGAAACCCTGCAGAGTCAGAGTGCTTCTAAGTTGCAAATGTGTAGCAATTTTTTTAAAAGTATATATGTTTTACACACACACACACACACACACACACACACACACACACACTGCTTATTTCAGTCTATCCATTTACAATTTTTCCAGTATAAACTCAGGTTAAGTAAATTTTAACTCTGGCATGCTGAAGTTGTGATAATGGAAGTTTTAAATTCAATGTGTAAAGCTATTACAGTAGAATCCTAGAATATCTTTGGGCATTGCTACTTTTCATTACCAAAAACGGGCCAGAACTACTGCTAGGCTTTGAACTAGTATCCAAGTGTGGTATAAAATACTGTGATAATCTGGAAATAACCAATAGCCTCACTCTCTGATAAGTGATTTTCCCGTTCAGGACATAAAAATATATTTTGTTTTGGATTAGCAGTGTGGGAAGCTGAGGCTAAATCATTGTTAATTCAGATAGGCATGTTCAGGTCAAAACAGCTATTGCAAATTTATCACAATTATTAAAGAACAGAGGAAGAAATAAGTTACAAAGGGGGGTGGGGAAAAACCATTGGGTTTCTTTCATTCTTTCCTTTAAATATGCATGCTTTTGAGGGGTCCTTTGTGCTCTCTGAGTTTGATTATTTTTTTGCAGATGTTTCATTATCCAAACTATATAACATCATCAGTGCTAGCTGACTAACATATTCCTAGCACTGATGATGTTACCTAGTTGGACAATGAAACATTTGCAAGAAAACAACCAAGCTCAGAGTGCAGGACCCTTCATTTCAACCCTGAGCTACAAATATTCTCCTTTATTGATATATTCTTTTTCATTCCCACTGTAGTGTCAAAATAAGTTTGTAACTTAGGTTAGACCATGGGAAAGTAATCTAAAATCTTCCTGTGAACATCAGCAATTGATGTTGGGCTCTAGGATGAAAGAAGGTTGAATTTGAAAATGGATAGAATACTTGAACTTTTACACAAAGTCAACATATACTTGCATGTCAGAAACTGCCCTTTTCAGAATGGTCTGATGCAATTCACAATTTTAAGAAATGTACTCATAGATGCATACATTCAGGTAAAATGAATACACCTATGGGGAGAAAGAAAAATAGAAAAGAAAGAAAAAAAACAAAAACTATGGAAAATTGGTAGTAAAGATGAGCCTGTTAGGAAAAAGACAAACAGAAAGGGGAAGTTCAGAGATGTGGAAATGAAAATGCATGTACATTTTTGGCTATTTGTAAAATATTGTGAAAATGGGCTGAAAGGAAAACATAGCCTAAAAATGATGAATGGAGCTTTTTACTTGGAGAAAAGAAAGGTGAGACTTGCCTCTGTTGTGTCATTTTTCTCAACTATGATAACTTTTAAGATATGTGGACTTCAACTCCCAAAATTCCCCAGCCAGCATGCTAGTTGGGGAATTCTGAGAGTTGAAGTCCATTTATCTTAAAGTTGTCAAGGTTGACAAACACAGCCTGATGTTAATCCAATACTCTCCAAAAGGAATAAGTAGTTAGTAGTACATAAAGGCATCATAAATACAGCAAGGAGAAACATCGGAAAAGAGAAGAAAAGGAAAATGTAGAATGAATGGGAGATGGAAAGACACATTGATGTACCCAGCCCAATCTTTGGCTCCATACTTTTCAGATGTAAATAATAACTCATTTCAAGATTGCAATGAATTAACTGTCTGGGGTGCCCCAAATAAATCTTTTCATAAAGGGAAGAGGTTTTTTTTTTAACCAGTTGTTTTGGAATCAGGCCACACATTTTTTGACTGGCATAATTGTGTAGTGGTGTTATTTACATAACAAAGAGGTTCAAGTCATGACAAAGCATTTTTAAGAAAAACCATAAGGAATATTTTCTAGTTGGGGACATTTAATAAATGGATGAAACAGTTCTTTCTGGAAGCAATTTTTCCCACCATCCTTGCTTTTATTATCAACACGTTTCAGATACACTTGTCATCTCTTTTATTTATTTATTTGATTCTTAGACCACCCAGTTTGTACAGCTCCAAGAGGCTTATCAAATGCAACCATTTAACATAAGAAGAATACAAAACAGATCAATCCGAGAAAAGTCTGGAGAAAACCACGCATCAATTAAACAACCTAAGCATCCTCAAAAGATCCATCACCCCTTATAATTGAAGACCTGGGAATAGACCTGACAGATTTAAACAAGGGCAGGGGTAAATTTCAAATGGGATGTATATAGCTATCTAAGTTTATCATACATACATGTCCTACGCTTCCTGTGAAGAAGTGAAGGTAGCATACATACAGTAATAGCTGATCTTTATTTTTATCTTCAGATCTGTATCCTGTGAGGTAGAGAGGGCTAAGAGACTCCAAATTACATGGTAAGCTTCATGTTGTGTCTGAGGCCTCTTCTAATCACTTTATATTATAAAAATCTTGTCTTTGGAGAAATAAATATAAAATGCAAAAATAATAAAACTATTAGCATTACCATATTATCTCTTATTAAAGAGATGTAATGTAATGTAATGTAATGTAAGAAATGTACAAGAAAAAAAATGCAACATGTAAGATAAAGTAAATATTAAAGGAAAAGAAAAAAAAGAAAAACTACTGCTCTCTAAAAACAGTATAATTTACATTTTTTTCTAAATTACTTCCATTTTCTCATTTAGTTCTGTTAGCCTGTTCGGCAGTAAGCAACGGATGGTTTGAGCTTCCTATCAAATGAATAGATTCTGTCTTCTTTTAAAAGAAAGGAACAATGCACTCCACAGGGATTCTTAGGATTAATGGTTCAAACAATATTCTATATTAATGCCTTTCTAATCACATAGACACTAACTTTTGGCATTTCTTATTCTTTCATCTGCCCTGACATCTTTATCCCCTTTTGAGAGAAACAAAAGGAATGTTACATCATCCCAAAAGCTGTAGAATCAAAGCTGACTATCCCAATAAATAAACCTTCTCTATTTCAACAAGATGAAACAAAGACATTTTGGCACTTGAAGCACAGAAATGTTGATCCCACACCTCCACATAAGTCCAGTGGTGGGATTCATCCAGTCTGCACCAGTTCGGCAGAACCGGTAGCTAATTTTTTGTTGCCCAGGCCCAGAATGGACTTCCGGAAGCGGCATCCTCACAGAGAACTGGTTGTTCACATATTTGAATCCCACCACTGCACAAGTCCTTCATTCACACACAAGTAGATTCAGTATTATTCTCTCCTGGACAAAGTGTGTAGGTTACCCTCCAACTCTTATCATCTTGTATCAGTTGTCCCTGTCCCACAGCATCTGTGAAAAGAGGAGAGTTTCCCACTTTTTTTCCTCACAGAGCAAATGTATCTTGAATCAATGCAGAGGACACAAAGGAGATTGTGCTCCCTGGTCCAATTTTTACTCGCCATACATTTATTTCCAGATAAATGGAATTATAATGAATAGGCAGGCTGCAAAACCTCATTCTTGCAGCCTGCCTGCCATCTCCTCAAACCATATGGAAATTTGCCAGATCATGTATGGATGTATCACTGGTTCAGGCTTTCTTGGGCCTCAAAGCTGTACGAACTACTCCATGATGTCTAATGCTTGGCTAACATGATTTATTGCATTACTCCCCAAGTTAAGTTTCGTGTTCTTTGAGTTAGGTTTAGGTTTCAGTTCTGCTTGCTTGGTTAAGTTTCTATTCTGCTGAAATGCACAGTTTCTTGTAAATC
>NW_015386828.1:219383-221499 GCF_001527695.2 Protobothrops mucrosquamatus
CTCTTTTGTCTTATGTTCATGAAAAATGTCCTGCCTATCCAGAAGAAGGTACTATCAAAAAGGCTACTTGGACGCGTTTGGGGAAATTTCTTCATGAATCTCCCCGAGCGCCGCCCGATATGTTAGTCACATGGAGGGCTATTATGGCAACTCTTCATACTTTGTATCCTGATGCTACTGATACCCCTGCCTCGTCTTCCCCTCTTTCTGGCGACTCCTCTCAGAAGGATTCTTCTTCGCCTGTTTCCCCTTCACCTTCATCGGAGGAGACCTCTCAAAAGGCCTTGCCTCCTCCGTATGAAGTTCCGGTAACTTCGGCTGCTATCTCCGCTCCCCCTGCGGAGTCTATTTCTTCTTCTCCTACAACTCCTCTGTCTCCCACAAATGATTGTGACACAACGGCAGGAACTTTTTCTGCCCTTGTTGCCTCTTCATCTCTTTCTCTAAAAACGGAACCCCCGATTTCGGCTTACCCCTTGGTTTTAAATCAAGCGGGGGGGGCCAGTGCATGAGAACATCAATGTACGGGTGTTAAAAAATCTTAAAGAAGCTGTGACTCTTTATGGTATTCATTCTCCTTATGTTATGGGATTACTTGATTCTTTAATGGATACTAACATTGTAATGTTACTTCATGATTGGAAATCTTTATTCTCAATGTTATTAACACCAGCTCAATTTGTCATTTGGTTTTCTGAATACAATAAAATGGCCGATGCTGAGATTACTCGAGGTTTGCCTCAGGGTGTTTTAGCTGCTCATATCAAAGGTACTGGACAGTTTACAACCTTGGTCCAACAACAGAATTGCCCGCGCCGTGCTTTTGCTACCATTCGCCTCTGTGCCATGGGTGCCTTAAAACAGGTGGATGATGCAGATGGCCGCGCTTCTCAAACTTTCCTGAAAATTGTCCAAGAACCTTCTGAGCCTTATGCCACTTTTATCAGCCGTCTCCAACTTGCTTTAGAGCGTCAAATTCAAAATCAGACAGCTCGGGATGAACTCTTGCTTAAACTGGCCTATGAAAATGCTAATGAGGATTGTAAACGGGTGCTACTGCATGTGTCAGTGGAGACACTTTACACACACAAAAAGCTTTTTGTATTCAGGTCCATCTTATCCCTAGAATGTCTGTTTTTTCCAATGATGACTTCCTTTCTTGCATGGACGCACCCCAGTACCTTCCACGAACCAAACGGGCGGTGGTTACTACTATGACTTTGGGCCTTCTCCTGGGCCTAGGAGCCACTGGTGCCGCAGCCGGTATCGCAGGCGTGGTTGTGGCTGACCAACATATCCGCACTCTCACTGCTGAAATAGATGCTGATCTCAAACGCATTGAGCAATCTATGGTTGCCCTCCAAAATTCCCTCACCTCTCTCTCCGAAGTTGTTCTACAAAATAGGAGGGGCTTGGACTTGCTATTCCTACAACAGGGCGGTCTGTGTGTGGCTTTGAAAGAAGAATGTTGTTTTTATACCGACAGTTCAGGCATTGTGCTTGACTCTATGGCAGAACTAAATACCCGATTGAAAGATAGAGAAAGAGTACGCTCCCAATCCCTCACGTGGTATCAGGGAATGTTTAATCTTTCCCCCTGGTTGACCACCCTCCTCTCGGCCCTCGCCGGTCCTCTAATTTTGTTGCTGCTTGCATGTACAATTGGCCCATGTGTCATGGGGAGGATTTTAAAATTCTTGAAACAACGACTAAACAGTATTGGAGACGATGTCCTCTTGCTAAAGCACACTGTTGAAAATGAATGTAAACAACCTCTTTTAGAATTTGCCTCTGAGGATGACGAGGACTCCGAATCTGAACACATCCCTTTGGACAAGTGTACTGGCTCCCTACGGGCTCTCCCGGAGGGGGGATCCACTGGGGATGTCACAGCTTTTAAAAATTTAAACTGCATTTAAAAAATTAAAACAGAGGACATATGGATGTATCACTGGTTCAGGCTTTCTTGGGCCTCAAAGCTGTACGAACTACTCCATGATGTCTAATGCTTGGCTAACATGATTTATTGCATTACTCCCCAAGTTAAGTTTCGTGTTCTTTGAGTTAGGTTTAGGTTTCAGTTCTGCTTGCTTGGTTAAGTTTCTATTCTGCTGAA
>NW_015386828.1:221568-231744 GCF_001527695.2 Protobothrops mucrosquamatus
CACTTCGTGCTCTCTCGCTCCGAGAAACTTTTGGTGTGGTGTTTTGATTTGGTCATAATTCACCCTTGCGAGGGTTATCTCACTCCTGCGGGAGTTAATTCACCCTTGCGAGGGTTATCTCACTCCTGCGGGAGTTATCTAAGTACCAAAAGACCGGGAACCTCGGACAACGAGTGTGTCGCAGACCCTCGCTGCGGCAATCATGTTTATGAATCTGCATCTTCTGAGTGGAGAAATATTTCAGCGAGTAGCTTTGCAAATGGAAGAACTTCAGTTCTTTGGGGAACTGGAATGGCAACCCCAGGAGAACACAGTACAAGAAATAGGATGATAAGGTTGGGAAGAGGGATGGAATCTCAGCTTCTGATAAAAAGCAAATGCGGGGGGAAAAAAAAAACAGGGATGGAAGTCCAGGGGAGCAAGCAAGGAAACTTGACTTACAAGCATCAGTTTGTCCCAAGGAAGAGATAATTGATTGAATTAGAAATATTGTATAAGATCTCTTTTTATTTTAATATAGTGTGCATTAAAGTCATTTATTGCTTTTGATAGTTATATTCTCTGCAAATATCTAGCAAATTATGTGTTTTTATGCAGCTTGGACCTCTTTAGTTTAGAATTCCTCTAAATTAATGACAGAGGCATCTTGAGATCTTCTAACATGCTCCTTGTGGGCTCAGCCTTGCTGCTGCAAAAGTCAAGTTGTTTTATTCGTTGCTTGCAAGGACATAGATGAGTCAGTCACAATCAGACATGGGAGATGAGAATTCCTCATGAATTAATTTTGTTTATACTCTGGTGCAACGTTAACAATAATAGTAACATTAATGACTGGATTTCCACTCAAAAAACTATATTGGTTTTGTTTGGGCAATCCTACACAGAGAAAGAAAGGATTTATGCTGATTGCTGGTTTAGATAAAAATGTAATAAGCTGAGCTTTATTCTGTTAAGGGATTATTTTAATCAGAGATAGCTTTCTACAAGATTTTTTTCCCCTCTGTGTTTAACATGGATTCTCTTCTATAAAGGGGATAATTATGCTTTTTTCATACCCAGTTTTGATAAAATAAATTGAAACTTTTCTTTGAAGATAGCATTGTGATAATTTAGACATACTATATATGTTCCGACTTTCTAAAAAAAATCAAAAGTGGGATTTTTTAATGTTCTTTTTCTAGAGTTTATCAACAGTCAACACAATTACCTTCAAAATCCATAGGTTTCTCTGAAGCATGAAATGTTTCTTATATCTAAACTGAAGATCATTCCAGAACATGCTTCTATACAAAGATGCAGCACTGTGTCAAATGCTTCTAGAATACCCAGACACATCTTTTAAACTTAGGAACTGCTGGATGAAGTCCAGGTTTGTCCCAAAATTTGCAAGTTCTGGACCAGTGCTAAGGACAGTTGAATAAACCTTTGGAATAGTTTATTGGCAAATCTGAAGGAGGTGTCATCTCAAGACTTCCATCCCATTGAGCTGAACACAAAGAGTCAAGTCGGCAACAAATATATGGCAAGATAACCCGAGAAAAAAGCAAGAATGGATTCTTGCTCTGTGAAATACCTAGATGATGAAGTACAAGAACAAGAAAAGCTATTTCTGCTAACATCGTCAATGAAACAGAAATAGAAATGACTCATACATTTAACCCTTCCATAGAATTACATGGCAAAGTACCCTGGTCTCAGGTGAACATATTGATGAATGATAAAGCACTGATGGAATAATAAGTAATAATTCTATACAATAATCAACAGAAGAAAACTGAAATTGTGTGTATGTGTGTTTGTTCAGAGAGAAAGAGAGTATGATCTAGTCACCAACCAAATGAACTAATCCTATTTTAATTGGTCAAATCATACCTACCCATTTTGGATGACACATATAAGTTCAAACTAATAACATTCATTAAATCAATTGCCTCCTTTGTTATTATCATGCACGTTCATAACTTTCACTATAAAGCCAGTTTTTAACATTTTTGTCAGAAATGCAGAAGGATTTTTTTTTTTAAATTAAAGGTAGAAGAAGATGGAAGAAAAGTGAGTGGGTAAATGTTTTTGTCAGCTTGGCATGAGGCCAGACAACTAAGAGCTCTAGTTTTCCTTCAGGAGCAATATTGCAGTAGTCATGGCAGACAGAAAAGCAATTCCATATAATGTTTAGTTTGTGCAGAGCAACCCTTTGTATAAATGTCACTCTTAAGATAAGATGCTAGTCTTGAAGTCATTAGGCTTTTCAAGCCTGTTTTTTTTTTAAACAATTGATCGATCTGAAAGCCATGCATGGCCCTCAAAAAGGTTATTGTCACTTGAGGCTTGTCAGGGGGTTCTCAGAAGTCTCTCAGCAACTTTGCTGTTGCCATTGGGCAACTCAGCTATCACTTAAATTGTTCAGCAAATAATGATAGCCATTCTTAGTGAACAAAACGTGGAAACATGAGCTCTGAAAAGGCTCTGTAATTGATTCTGGAGCCCTCTCACAGGGACTTCCAGAACAAATGCTAACATGCTTACGCCTGGAGACCCTCTAACAACTCATTTTAATAATGTAGGAACACGGCAATGGGAGAGGGGAGATGTTTCTATGTTATTAACAGTCATCCTGACAGGGATGAGGATGTTAAGCCTTTTTGCTTCCCTCCCACTTTCCCAATACAGGAATAGATATGTGTACTGTGGTATAAATCTTTAGGGGGAGGGAAGACTTTGTCCTAACGATACGTCTCTTCTGATACTAAATTGTCTCTAGCCCATGGTTATGACAATATTCCTGGTTTATATTCATTTCACATCGGTGCCTATTCTGGATGATCTTCATGCATTGGTTCCAGAAATATTTTCAGCCTCGACAATCAATGGAAATCGGGATTAAGAAAGTATGGATGCTTTTTTCTCCCTCATCAGTTGTGGCAGGTTGGGTTGCTGTTGTTGTATTTGGTGGTGGTGGTGGTGGTGGTGGTGGTGGTGGGGTGTGTGTGTGTGTGTGTGTGTGTGTGCCTTCAAATCATTGTTGATTCCTGGTCACTGCCTGGACAAATCTCTGCAGATTTCTTGGCAAGATTCCACAAGTGACTTCCTAGGGCTGAGAGAGAATGACTGGCCCAAGGTAAACCCAGCTGGCTTTGTGGTTAAGAGGGAACTAGAAGTCATAATCTTTCAGTTTCTAGCCTTTTGCCTTAAGCAGTGCACCAAACTGGCTGTCATGTTTTGTTTATCATAACTTAAAGTTGGCATGCTGTCTTTTTCTAAGGATTTAGGATTTGCTTCCAAAGCTCTCACAGAGCTGCTAAATAAATTTTTGAACCTGGACCTCTTTCTCATCTGCAGCTGAATAAGTGGCTTGTCAGCAGCTTGGGCCATCTAGCTTGATGTAGCTTGGTGTATGTTATTAACGAGGTTTGGCAATATGTCCATTCACATATTTTATTAGAGTTCTGCATCCAACATATTAGTGTAATCGTAGTTCCAGTTCTTGTTTAATTAGAAATAAGATTCAGATTGAATATTTTCCTTGTTCAACTACCTCTTTGCAATAATGGTTTCATAAAAGGGCTTGGATCTGTTTTTTTTTTCTAAATGTATAGTATAAATGTGCTATAAATGCTGTCATAATCCATCTGACTCAAGAGGTCCTTTGATGAAATTTGTTTTAATCAGTGACTCTTGATGTTTAGCATTAACAGATAAATATAATTTGTTGCTTCTTTTCCTAGAAAATTCCATTCCAACCCTCCCTTTGGAGTAGGAATAAAACATGAGCAGGGTATACTTCGTTGATCCACTTGTTGGCATAAGGTAGATAAATATTCTTCCTACTCTGAATCCTTTCTCTCTCTTCAACTGCCATATGTTGTAATATCTAAAAAATAAATACAGATATGATATAGGTATCTACTGTATATTGTACTTGTTTTTCCCAGCTATGCCATAAGAGGTTGAAAGATAATATTTAGATGGTAAAAACTGCAAAAGAAACAAAAACAAAATATCTTACCATTTTTCAAATCATCCCGTGGATTGTACATACTTGCATTTTTTTTTAAAGAAAAGTCATAGGTCTGGAAATCAGTCCTGGTTTTCCTAGCATACATTGCACTTCTAGTTATATATATGATGGGGATTAAATACAAGATTTTCTTTTACAAGTTCTTGTGATGTTTGATATTCATACTAATTTTCAAACATCCTCATTGCTATGAGATAATCATCCCAAGACACTCAACAGATGTTATCATTTATGATACAGACTGGAGATATTCATATCGAATGGACTTAGCAAATGTTGCTTATATGTTTGTTGGCTTTAATACAATGGATATGGTGATGTGCAGGGTGGCACAGTGGCTCAGCAGTTAAGACGCTGGACTTATTGGCTAGTTGGAGACCCAAGCGCCACACGACACACAAGTTCCTGTCCTCGCCCTGGCTCCTGCCAACCTAGCAGTCTGAAAGCATGCACAGGCAAGTAGATGAATAGGTACATGGTAGTGCAGTGGTTAGAATGCAGTACTGCAGGCTACTTCTGTTGACTGTTGGCTGCCCACAGTTCGGCAGTTCGATTCTCAAGGTTAACTCAGCCTTCCATCCTTCCAAGGTTGGCAAAATGAAGACCCAAATTGTTGGGGTCAATAGGCTGACTCTATAAACCACTTAGAGAGGGCTGTAAAGCACTGTGAAGCAGTATATAAGTCTAAGTGTGATTGCTATTGCTACCACTATGGTGGGAAGGTAATAGCATTCCATAATTGCAGAAATGTCTTCGGGCAGCGCTGGCTCAATGACTTTCAGGGCAACGACTAATAGAGTAAAATCCACAGGGACTCCTTTACCTTTACCTTTTTTATCTGGTGACAAGCACAATTCATTTCACCTATATATCATTATTAGCAGTGCTAAAATTATTCAGCATTTTCCCATGGAGATCCTTTTTTGGGCTTTTTTTCAGTTTCTGTTTTTAAATATCATCTCTGTAATCCTTAGTGTATTTAATAATGTAATTCAGAGTAAAACATTTCCTCTGTATAAAATCATTGAAAAGACAATGGGGACAATTTAAGGAGCTGCTTTGATTAAGAAATCAGACATGAGTAGTGTGTTTCTGTTCAATTATTCCGTATTTTCTGGATTATGACATTTACTTGGAATTCAGGCTCATGGTAACACCTTAAGCAAAAAGTAAATTAACAGGAATTCACGATGAGTCATGCTAAGTGTGCAGCAAAAATAACTTTCATATTCCCTATCATTGTCAGTCTGGGTGTCAGTTCTGATCTGACTGATAATGATGGCTATAATAAGGGTTGTTACACAAAAAAGGATGTGCAAGTAATTAATGCTCCAGCTTTCTAAATTTCCCCACAGCAAATGTGTCAGCGCAAAACGTGGGTAAAGCTCACACATCTCATTATGAGAGAGATGCATTATATCCCTCTGAAGCGTCCTCCTGAATTACAAAAAAACAAATGAACTACTGTACCAAATTACCGACACATTTGGGTTTGACACCTTTTTTTTTCTAGTGTTTGGGAGAATTTTTACATTTGCATTTTTTGATGTCTTTTTTTTAAAAAAACAAAAATGTTTGGCTGGCCTTTTGATTGTTTCCCTAAGATATTCTGGTGGAGGCTGTTCAAGATTAGCCTGATCATTAGCTGCTACAGGGAGGCGGGGTAGGCTAAGAAGCTGGTGAATTCTGGTGTAGTGGTTAAGGCACCAGGTAGAAACTGGGAGTCTGCGAGTTCTTTTCCCACCTTAGGCACAAACTCATCTGAGTGACCTTGCACCATTCACTTTCTCTCAGCCCTAGGAAGGAGGCAATGACAAACCACTTCCAAGAAACCGCCTCCGAAATACAATTGAATAGAAGGAAACGAAACAGCAATGACAGAACTTATCTCTCTTTCCTGTTTTCTTCCCTGCCCTATTTATCTCTATATCTCATCTCTATCCACTTTCTTTCCTTACTTTTTTATCCCATCTTGATGCATTCGCTCCATCTATTCCCCCCCTTCTTTATTCTTACAGCTGGAAAGAAAGAGTGTGTGTATTTGAATAGAAATATGGAAGATGTATGGAAGGGAAGGAAGATATTCCTTAAAGATGGAGGAAAGGAGGGAATACAGTGCATTGCTATGATTGGGAGAAAAGTGGGTCTTACCTGTGAGAAAGGAAATGGGTTCCATACGAAGAAATAAATCAATGAACTTTGTAAATTGGTATTATTGGGAGAGAGCTATGGTAGTCTATGGTAGCCAGAAATTAGGAGTCTACTAGCCCCTTCTTTGACTAACAATGTTTGTGAAAAGACATCATTTATTCTGTGAGCTGCAGTTCATCAGATGAACAGATGCATTCCTTCATATGGTAGACACTCTATGTATCTGATGGTGAGCTGCAGTTCACAAAAGTTTGTGTGTGAAGTGTAATGATTTTTTTTATTCAGTATTGTAAGGAATACCTCCTTAATTATTTTGACCAGAATGAAAAACACATTTTTCACCTCTTCCATAACCCACTGGGATGTGTGCTTTAATACAACTAGATTGTATTAGTGCAACTAGATTGCTACTTCTATTTATTTCCCACTTGTTCAAACACATATCTAGTTTCTTAAAATGTGGGAACAGCTTCTGGTTGGTTTCAGTCTCCTATTTCCCATCTCACATTTTCAGTTATAGGCAGGAGTCTTGGCTCTCAGCCCTTCCATCTACCCAGGGGTGTTTCTCAAGGCAGTTCTAGACTGCATGCTTGTCATTAGAGTATCTGATTTCTTCAGTCTATTACTATCATGTCTATCTTGATGACATCCAGATCTATTTCTCTATTTATTGGCTGGATGGTGTGATCTTCCGTCTCAAACGGTCCCAATGACATCCCCAATCTGCTGGGTTCCCACTACCAATTACATTTGGAAAAGACCAAGCTTGGTATTTTTATCCTGATTGTTCTTCTTCCTCACCTTTTCTTGGTCCTTTCCTTTTTTTCCAAAATGGTCAGTTGCAGTGGCTTTGCTGTTACATGAGTTGGGAATTCTTACTGATGAGAAGCTTTCTATAAAAAGAAAGGAGGAAATTACAAAACTCATAATTTTTATATACTGAACATCTTGAAAATTTTGTCATAACTTAATTTAAAAATGCCTAAGCATTTGGTGGTATCTCATCTGACTTACTATAAACAATTTGGTGGTATCTCATTTGACTTACTACAACAATTGCTCTCTATAATTAGGATCTGAAGAGCACAGTTTCTGTAGAAGGAGTGGCAGACCCTAGGGTGGAGTTAAAACAGAAGTTAGCCTGGAATCCCTACTAGCCACAAGCAAACTAAGTCCAATCTCCCTTGAATTCCATTGACCCTTATCTAACTCCAAGCAGATGTTAACCATTACTTCAGTATATTTCTGTGCATAGGCCTGAGAAGCAATAAATCAATTTAATTGGAACTTCACATGTGGACCTGATCTTTTATGGCTGACAGTTTCTGTCATTCTAGATCTCTCCCACTTCACCCCATGTTCTTTTTTTCACTAATCCCTGTACTGATTGGGTCTTTGCGAGCATTAATATGTTTCAGTTTGCTGAGTATTGACCTTATAAGCTGCATGTTCCTGAATACCCAGCTATCTGAATAACTATAAATCATGTTCATGTCCTGGAAGAACAGTTGGCATGATTCAATTTAGATATATGTTATGGTTGTATTGGTAGTAATAAATTTAATTATCAACCAATTAATAATATATTGTACTGATTTGTAACTGTTTTATTGGTGACATTGGTTTATATTCTATTCTACTGTATCAATTTGCCTATACCAAACTTAGTTACTACCATTACTATTTACTATACTGCTCTAACTGTTTCTCAGTTGTTCAGGTGCACATCCTGTTTTTTTAAATGTGTGTTTGTGGGCTACATCCATAAATCAGTGATTGTATATCATTTGCAACAGAATTAAAATGCAGTTATGCAACATCTGTTGCAAATGACATTGCTTGTGTTATGCAAATGATACAAATTGCCACAGGGGAATACTCTCTAATTTAACAGACGTTTGCTAATGATGGGCACCCGTCCTCTCATAGTCAGTTAAAAACAAAACTCTACGATATTAATATTTTCTCCTTCTCCATTCTTTTTTCTTTCAGTGTCACGTTGGTTGTTCTAAGCATGATGTCAGCCTTCTAAACATGGGCAGATGTAAATAATTCTGACAGTTTTTGAGCTGAAAAGTGGATTATAAATCCTGTAATAATTAATAACTGTTTCATTTATGAGTACATTATTTTTCTACGTTGTCATACGTAGCCACTTAGCAAGCAGAACTGGTTTCTACTATCAACCTAGTTAAACAAAACTATATATTGTAAGATAAGGCATGCATAGTTTAATTTAAAGCACATTCATTATTTCCAATGTACAGTTATATATTAGACCTTGACCCAAACTATAGAACTGAATCCATTTTCCAATCACATTATTTCTTTGAACATGATCACTCCAACACAGGACTATCCACTGGAATTCAATTAGAGTCACTGTACGAAGAGCCGATGACCTGGGAAATGCTCAGCTAGATCTAATGTGATAGGCATATCAGGGAAATTAAAAACACCACGAAACTTTAGGTAGTAATCTTCAATTTCACTTAAAAGGATATTCAAAATGAATGTCAAGGTCTTTCCCGAATTGAAATTCTTGAGGAGGAATTCAAATGCTTTCAATAACACTAACAAAATGTCTTTTCCAGGGGGTGGTTTACCAGACCCAGAAATCTCACTGTGAAGAACAAATTGATTTAACCCCTACTCCATATATCAATGGAGCTGCTGTTTCAGACAGCTTATATATTATGCAAAAAAAAGTCAATAGCAAACTAGAATCAGTTTCAGGAGAAATACAAAACCAAAGTAGATACTTGCTAGCTTGAATGATCTAACAATGTATGTTTTCTTTCAGCGCTAGATAAAGCATTTCAGCAAATCAGACCCTGGGAAGACAAAAGAGCTTATGCAGCATACCTATTATTTAGCTGCAGTAATGAGGATGACAATAACATACAAAGTTATTGTCACCCTCACTTACTGTAGCTAAATAATACTGTATAATACAATTGTTCTTTCATCTTTTTTCCTAAAATGAAAAACAGTAGAAAATGTTATCACAAAACTGAAGAAAGTAGTTATAAATAGGAATAGCATCTAAGTGCATAATAGCATTTCTATTTATTTAATATGGCGTAGTAATATTTGTATTAAAATATTCCATCGTGTGGTCACAACTGGTGGCAGCATTTAGTCAAACTGTCCCAAAAAAGGTCAAGAAGGATCATAATTAGAAGTTATGTCAGAAAGCTCCAACATAGATACCTCATTGGACTCACAAGTAAAGTTCGATGGAACAGTCTTCTTTTAGGTTCTGCCTACAATAAAACTATTGTAGTATATCCTGGAAATTCTGGTTATTTTGATTTATGTTCCACCCTCTCATCTCATGGTCATTTGATAACAAATGGAACATTATTTACTTATAAAATGTATATGGCCACCTATCTTAAATAAAGTCACTGTGGGCAGTTTACAAGAAACAATCAGGGTAAAACAGCAGTCAACAGCTATAATAACATCTGACCATTCATATTCATATCTTCTTCTGAGGAGAATTATATTTCCAAAGAGAATTATATTTAGATATAGCCTCACTTACCATGGAGAACAAGTTTGGTATAGTGATTAAGGCTAGAAATGAGGAGACTGTGAGTTCTAGTTGTCCCTTAGACATCACACCAGCTAGGTGACTTTGGACCTCTCAGACCTTGGAGGCAGGCAATCGGTCAGTGTTTATTATGGTCACAAACCAGCATTACGAATAAAAATATTAAAAACATAATAGTAAAAAATAAAAACAAAAGACAGACAAAATAATATATTGCGAATGGTGGTGGATTATCAGTGGGCAGTTAGAGTTTGCCTAACGTTACACACATTATAACAGAATTTGGCCACATTCAGAGAAATTACTTTCTACTTATTTTATAATAGTAGTTGCATGTAAAAGAATTTCCCAGATATTTTAGGTAAGGTATTATAAGGTATTATAAATTGAGTCCGTGAGCCCGTACAGAAGATGCAGTATAGCAGAACGTGAGCTATAGTTTCAATGT
>NW_015386828.1:231844-243022 GCF_001527695.2 Protobothrops mucrosquamatus
ATTTAAAAAACAACTACGTAACCATGACTAAATAATTGATCAACAATGATCTTTTGATAAGTGACCACATCTATAAAGATACATTTATTATAACTAAAAACTATGTTTTTAGGTTTTAGCATTCACACTTCTTGTAACAGCAAATGAGACCAGCTAAGTCACCATGATCCTTGCTTCCTATAGATTTGGGTCAAACAATTGTCCAAATAGCAACATTCAAAATCTAGCTACTCAAGGTACATCTTGGCCTCTAGGCTACACATGTTTTCTTTCTTGTAAAATGACCACCCAGACAGTAACTTGATTTGTCATCTCAGCCTGGGCAATTTCAGCCCCACCAGAGCAAATGAAGAAGCACCCAGCAGGTGTTGTGACATCACGGATGCTTGACATTCATTTTGTTTTACAGCTCCAGGCAGGTGGCACAATTAATGGTTTGTTGTCAGAGACCAGGCCCCTGATTGATGACATAGAATAGGATCTCAAAACTGAACGTTCATCTGATAGCAAACATTTATCTTCTGGGTAGAACCATAGAAAATGAAAATGAAATGCCTAAATGGACTTGTTTTTAAAAAGCCTGTATTGTTGCTCTCTAAAATGGAACATAAGTAACATTTCCAGAGTGGTATTAATGCATGAATAGAGGGGCTGCAGGAATCCATGGGGCTACCTCAATTCCTACAAAGAGGTTCCATGGTTTTAATATGTTCTCCTGGCTTGAGTCCAGTATGGATTGGCTCTATGGGCACAGTCTCAACATGGATTCTAGTCTCTGTTGGGATACCAGAAGCAACAAAGTTGGATCTCTTCAGGCCCATCATAGCAGAATAATAGAGTTGGAAAGGACCTTGGAGGTCTTCTAGTCCAGGGCTTTTCAATTTTTTCACCCATTGTACCACTTTTAGGATATGGCAACATCCGAGTACCACCAGTCACCTAGCAAGGTGTCAAAAACTTGATGACCAAAAAAAAAGGAAAAAAGTGATAAAGTACAGGTAGTCCTCGACTTACAACAGTTCACTTAGTGACTGTTCGAAGTTACAATGGCAATGAAAAAAGTGCCCCCCAAGCCACAGCTGAGCAAGACAGCGCCCAGTGGCGCTCTTCCTCCTGTCCAAGGTTTTCATTGTTGTGAGCATTTCTGTTGACGATTGGCAGCGGGGGTGGGGTGGGGGGTGTTTGGTTTTTATTCCCCCCGTCTGCTGGGTGGTTGCAGCAGGTCTGGTCACTTCACATGACCCTGAGACACTGTGACCGTCATAAATATGAATCAGTTGCCAAGCATCTGAATGTAAATCACAAGACCCTGGAGATGCTGCAATATTCCAGCTGATCGGCACTTCTTCTGGGCTCAGCAGAAGCGTCAGGATCAGTGCTGCTTTCCAGCTGATTGGTGCTTGTTCAGGGCTCAGCAGAAGCACCAGGATCAGCACGGAGCTCCAGCTGGAAAGTGGCACTGATCCTGGCGCTTCCGCTGAGCCCTGACAGCCCTGCAGCTCCAGCCATCTCTCGCTCAGGCTTGTGCGGTGCTACCACGGTTAAGCTCATTCCCCTCCCCCCGCTACTTTTCTAGGATGGTCGCATACCACCTGCCAGGTGCCAATGTACCACAGGTGGTACCCGTACCACTGGTTGAAAAGCCCTGGTATAGTGGACTTATCAAGGGAATGGCCCACTAGATCTTTTTCTTTAAGAAAAAAAAAAAGAGTAACTGGATTGCAGCAAATCTTCTCCAACCAGTAAGGAATAGTCTGCAAAGAAGGAATGGCCATATAGTTATAGGCTCCTGGGTATGAAAATTTCAACTTTGCAAACCCATTCCCTGCTGAAGCCTTCTAAAATCATATTGTGGACTTATTAAGGAAATGGCTGGATAGGCCCTGAGGAGGGATGTATTTGTAAATAATTCACGGGGAAATATTTCTCAAGGAAATGTGGGAAATACATCAGAGGAGATGCCTTTAACAATTCTATCTGTAGCAGATAGTGGAATGCACAGCATGCTGGAAGGAATAACTTTCTATCTAACCCATTAACTTTTTCATTATTTTTAATACTCCAAAATGTCACTGACAAATATTCCTCTTTCTAATCAAGCCTAATTACTGTTGCTGATTTTTTTTAACCAGAGAATTTGCTACTTATGCCCGTTCTCTCTCCCTCCCTCTCTCTATCTCTAATTTTAATGAGATTGACAGGGGTGAGCTATCCTTTTCCACGGGGTTTATTCTGATGCCAAGCAGTCTTTCATTTTGACATTACATTTTGTCTCTCTCTCTTTTTTTTCATGCCTTATCATGAGCTTTACTCTGTTCATGTGCCCTTCATTACTCCAGCCCTCGGTCACTGCTATCTGTCATTATTCCTCCTTTGCTTGGCTATAAGCACTGTTTAATTAGTCAATGTTCATTACAGGTTTAGGATGATATGGGGAGGAGGAAAGGCCATCTATTCCTAATAAGATATTAGGGAAATGAGGGGAAAACGTTTGCATGTGAGACCATGGCTTATACCCTTTGTCCAATAAATTGAAGTGACAACATTTACTGACATGAGTAAAGCTTCTTAAAATGAACAGCTGAGCTTCCTAAGCTGGGCCATGGGGACCTTGAGGCCTAAAAGATTGCATGTACAAACACCCTGTTGCTGCTTTTCAAAATCACAGAATTTCCAGCCGTGCTACTTCAGGGAGCTGAAGGGCAAGGGCCAGTTGGGAAGGGGATAAGGATGGTTCCTGCCCCCCTTGGGCCAGTAGGCTTTAATGGGGATGACAACAGCAGTGATCGGTAGCATGATGTCACAGGGTCTGAGCTGTTAATTCCTTAAGGGCTCCTGGCTTAGTTGAAGTTTTCATACATAACCTTGATTTAAAGAAAAAGAACTTCCTCAGGCTTCATCCTTATTTGCAAGAATATTGCTGTAGATACACAATATAGCTAAAAAGGGGGGTGGTTGGGTTGTTTGGAAGTGCGTCCATCTGGCACTTCCAAACAACCCAACCACCCCCCAAAAAAACAAGATAAAAGTAAACAAGTGCTAGACAAGAACTTATCACTCATAAGAGAAACAGGGAGCATTTATCTTCTTCTGCTAAATCAGAGATCCCCCAACTCTACAGCTCATCAATGCCTTCAAGAAGTTTTGGATTGTTCATTGACTACCAAACATCTATTATATGAAAATAATTTAATAAATCTCACTATAACTAACGGTACTGCAAAGAAAATACTAAATGTTACAACAAAAAAAGAAGAGGGGTCAGCTTATTCTCCAAAGCACTCAAAGGCAGGATAAGAAGCAATGAATGGAAACTAATCAAGGAGAGAAGCAACCTAGAACTAAGGAGAAATTTCCTGACAATTAGAACAATTAATTAGTGGAACGCCTTACCTTCAGAAGTTGTGGGTGCTTCTTCACTGGAGGTTTTCAAGAAGAGATTGGATAGCCATTTGTCCAGAATAGTATAGGTCTCCTGCCTAAGCAGGGGGTTGGGTTAGAACAGGGGTAGGCAACCTTGTCTTTTTTATGACTCAAGGACTTCAACTCCCAGAATTCCTGAGCCAGCTATGCTGGCTCAGGAATTCTGGGAGTTGAAGTCCACGAGTCATAAAAGAGCCAAGGTTGCCTACCCCTGGGTCAGAACCTCTTGCCTAAGCTGGGGGTTGGGCCTGCAAGGTCCCTTTCAACTCTATTATTCTGTTATTCTATAATAATAATAACCTTGACCACTTGAAGGTCAATATTGCCCACTTTGGAGAATCTTGTGCTAATTGGATAGTTTGGGATTGGCCGTGCCTAGCAGGACAACCATATTAGGAAGGCATATGTTTCTATATAGCAGTCATTTTAAAACAACATCACAAAATAATACACTTGGGCATTGTAAACATGCCCAAATATTTTCCTAGATCTGGTAAGAAGACATGAAAGAAACATCTGCTGTAATGTATTCCTGATATGAAACTGTTCAGGGGGTGAGTGATACACTCTTAATGTGCTAGTGAAACAAGCCCAAATGTGTGTGAGGGAAGTGGAGGGGTGGGAAGAAAGTACTGCTTCTCAGTATTTACAAATGTTCTTCTGGTACACCTACATCACAGGTTATCCTAAACTGTTTAAAAAATAGCAATGTTGTGCTCATTGTTCATTTATTTGATTTTTATCCCACCTTTATTACTTTATAAGTAACTCCAGACAGTAAACATGCCTAATACTCCTTTCTCCTCCTATTTTGCCCACATCAACCCTGGGAGGGGGGTTGGGCTGAGAGAGAGTGACTGACTCATGATTACGCAACTGACTTTCATGCCTAAGGTGGGACTGAAATTCACAATCTCCTGGTTTCTACTGCCAGGGCCTTCATCTTGACACAAAACTGGCTCTACGGTTAATTTGAAATATATTCAAAATAGATGATTGCAATGTTTTTAATGTTAAAGATCTAAACATTTATAGATTATTTTAAAAAATGGAAGGTTTGGCTGCTTTGTGAGGGTTGTTTTTTTTTTTAGCATGTTTTTCATCACAGTGGATATTAAGTATTGGCTTTTAAATACAAATCAATCCCAGATTAACTTTAAGATAGAATCAAAGCATGGTATGCATTTGGTTGGTTATATGGGAAAAAAATCTGAGACGTGGTTATCAAGAGCGATTTGTGAACACTATTAAGCTCCCTCTCTCTTAGAGGCCTGTGAACAGAATGCTGTCATTTGTAGGAGATGGAGATGAGGATTTGGGAATTCAAATACTGCAGTCCATTGGTCCTGCAGAGCTTTATCCATGCAAATAGAAAGATGTTTCTCTTCTTTTCCATTTTTTATATACTGTAGTTAAGCTGGAAATGAATAAAAGCAGCTGCAAAACAGAGTTGACAGCATGGGAACTCACATTTCCAAAACTGATTGTGGAGAAGTGAAAAGATCCCAACTGGAAGGTCCCTAAGACCCAAGTAGTAAGAAGATGTTGGATGTGATGATAATATCAACATAACAAACCATTTTAATAAAATATGAATAACATACAGGAACTCCCTTCCCTTTCCAATCTATGCAAAAGAGGAAATGTTAATAATTAGGAATAGCTATCAGAAAAGAATTCAGAAAAGGAGACTGTTCCCTATTTAGAATGTGGACAAAGGGGTTGAAATGAACAGTATGTTACCATGTGAAATAAAATTTCTATAAAATGACATACAGAGAGATTGTCAAACATTGTATAATGGGATTTCTAATTTATTTTGGAAATTAAAATGCAAAGAAGGGAGTTTTTACCACCTTTGATGGACTTGTAAAACAGCTAAAATTATTGGATTGAAATACATATATTAATTTAAAAAACTTTTGAAGGTCAATATAAAATGCATTATATATTTTGCTCTTATATATGACAATGACAGTTAAGACTTCTATATGCCCAATGCTGGAAGGGTTTGAAGATACCTTAAAAGGAAGAGTGGTTGGTAAAGAATATGGAGTTGGCTGGGATGGTGAAACTGATGGCTCTGATTAGAAAAAAAAATGGCTAAATTTAATACCAATTGGATGCCCTTTTTGGATTTTTATTTAAAAATCTTTTATTAAAAAAAGGAATCAATTAGAATGAACTGATAACTATTAAAAGATAATTACAAATAAATCATTAGCACATTTATTTTGTTTGATTTTGCAACCAAGAATAGCATACAGTATTGCATTATATTAATGAAAGAGGTCGTTTTTGTGACTATTTCAATAAATATGGTCTACTTGCCAAATGGATTACAGTGTGAAATTTCTAAACAAACCGCAGTACTTATGGGTTTGATATATCTCTGGGTTGAATTTATGATATATGATATACAATATACAACATACGATATTTGTGCTTTCAATTCAGGTTTCACTCACGGCAACTGAATGGACTAGTCTCTGCAATTTGGGGGGCAATTTCTTTTCAGATTTGGTTTGCTCTTGCATCCTTCCAAGGGTTGAGAGAGAGTGACCAGCCCAAGGCCAACTGGCTGGCTTCATGTCTAAAGTCAGACTAGAACTCCCAGTTCCAGTCTGATTCCTTAACCACAATATTAGCTCACATAAGAAACAAACTAGAGCAACTCTCTCCCAGTGCTCATTTATAAAGACAGAGAAGGTGACTTACTCAAGGGAATTCCTAAATGGCAAATTTGGTTTGGAGCGAACCTAATAGTAACAACCTTGCCGCTCAAACGGGTTTCTTTTATACCCAGGTAGAAGAATGATGGACTCGGCATGGAGTGGCTTCAGTTGGTGAGAACATTGTCTTACAACCGACAAGGTAGTGGCTACATTCCCACTTCTCTCCACATGGTTGCTATTCTTTTTTTAAAAAAAAGTTATTTTAAATGAGGAAGGGGCTAGAAAGGTGTGGTCCTAAAAAGGGCTGCTCAGTCACTCAGATAGACACCGAATCCAGGTGTTGCTTCATCAGCAAGAAGCGACCATTAGACCTGAGCAGCCTGTGTGCAGGTCCGCGTCCACAGCTCCCAGTGATCCCACCTGCTGCTTCACCGCTCGCCTATCGCCACAGGACTTTAAGATTTGTGGGAGTTAGGGAAAGTCAAGATGTCAAGACTTGCGTGTGGATTGGATTAAAGTGAGGGAGAGGTGCGCATAGTCAGCCTCACTCTCTCTTCCCAGATTCCATCTTGTTCCAATGGCAGGACAAAAGTCGAGACAGTTGGAGATGGGCTGGGCACAGTGGTTGACCAGGGCATCTTTCGTGTCTTGCCGTGCTCTCAGCGTACCACATCACTTGCAGAAACTGCCTTCATGATCGTTGGTCCTATTTTAATAGGTCTCATCCGCTCAATCCGCCAGAGTCTGTGTTCACATGGTTGGGATAGACAAATCCCTTGTTCACCGAATGTCAAAGACACAACAGCTACTCTCAACCTGGTTTGGCCAGCCTGTCGAAGCTGTTGCCCGGGGTGTGGCCGCTGTGCATGTTACAGCTACTAGGAGCCACAGGTGAGAGCTGAGTGTCAGGTGGGGACCAAAGGTGTACGAGCTGCCCTAAAAAAAAAGGGCACGACATGCCCTCCACCAGAGGTGCTACCCCTCCCTGAACACCCTATACACCCCAATATGTATATACATGAGAATGAAGCACCAGCTGTCTTGAAGTTTGTGAGGGTACACAAATTATGAGCTTCTCCCTTGTCCAATAAAGCTCTTAGGGACTGACTATGCTGCGTGTACATGAATGCTGAGAGCTGACAGTTGAGAGGGAGAAAAATGCAAAGATATTGAAGGTAACTAGTGACTACAACTCTGATTTGCTTCATGTATTTTGTTCAAGAGACATTAGAGAATTTTGTAATGACGTTAAAAGCAATTGACCAATTTCAAATCTAGCTGAGGAAAATACATTGAGGCAGAGGGATCCAACCCTTCCTTTTGGCTCTGTTCTACATTAAATATATTTTTGATCCATTTGTCTGCACAGTGATTTGAAGCCAGTGTTTCAGAGAGAGAATCATTTACATGGAGTACAACCCAGAAGAAGGGTTCCAGTTTGAAGGGGCTTCATGAAGTAATGGAAGCACCCTTGTCATTGTCCTTCAAGATAGCACAACATAAAAGTAGTCCCAAAAGGCCTTAGCCTCAGATGATGTGGGGAAACTTTTCTCAAAGTAGCTGCAAGAAGACTTCAAGACCTTGGAAAATGGAATGAAGAGGTGCCAAAGGAACAGTCAGACAAGAGACAGCAGAGCCCAGAAGTGTATCATGAGCAAGGCAAGAAGCTCAGAAGATACCTTCCCTAGTTTTGTGGTCTGTAAAGGAGATGGCAGGAGAATTGTATCTTCAAACTTGCAAGATTTTGTTAATGTAGATTTACGATAAAGTAGAATTAGCTTATCTGGTCGTGTTTCCTGTCTAGTCTACCTGGTAAACCTCACATATAGCTGATGTTTAAAGAAAACAAACATCCCAAAGCATTTGCATTTATAAAAGATTGCACCACACCATGACAATAAATCATTTTCTCTTCTTCTGAAGCATATATCATACATGCACCAAAAAAGGGCTTGCAAGGAAGATAAAACTCTAGCCCAGTTTTCCTCAAAGTTGGCAACTTCCTTACTAGGGATTTCTGGGAGTTGAATTCCACATATCTTAAAGTTGCTGAGGTTCAGAAATATTGCTCTAGCCAATCAGACAGATTTCTGTGTTTTCAAAGGCTTGCATTTTAGTGCCAATTATATGATGAAGCATTTCACTTGTATTATGTGATTTAAGCATCCCATGTGGTGAAGCATCTCATATTAATAAACTCTTGTGCTCTAGTTTTAAAATACTGCCCTGTGTAAATGTGGCTTCGTAACTCCTTTTACAGCAGTGATATAGGTAGCCCTTGATTTAGGACCACAATTGGGATGGAACTTCTGTCAGTAATTGAGGTTGTAATTAAATGAGTCTTGTCCAATTTTATGACCTTTTTGCCATGATCATTAAGATGATGATGATGATGATGGTGATGATGATGATGATGATGATGATGATGATGATGGTGATGATAATAATAATAATAATAATAATAATAATAATAATAATAATAATAATAATAATAATAATAATAATGGAAGTTGGAAGGGACCTTCGAGGTCATCTAGTCCAACCCCTGCTCAGGCAGGAAAGCCTATACCATTTCAGCAAATGGCTGTCCAGTCTCTTCTTAAAAACTTCCAGTGTTGGAGCATTCACAGCTTCTGGAGGCAGGGTGTTCCAATGTTTAATTGTTCTAACTGTCAGAAAATTTCTCCTTAGTTCTAGGTTGTTTCTGTCTTTGGTTAGTTTCCATCCATTGCTTCTTGTCCTGTCTTCAGGCACTTTGGAGAATAGCTTGACTCCCTCTTCTTTGTGGCAGCCCCTGAGATATTGGAACACTGTTATCATGTCCCCCCTCGTCCTTCTCTTCATTAAACTAGACATACCCAATTCCAGCAACCGTTCCTTATATGTTTTAGCCTCCAGTCCCCTGATCATCTTTGTTGCTCTTCTCTGTACTCTTTCTAGAGTCTCAACATCAAAATCATGGTCATTAAATTAAACTGGCTTCCCCCACTGACTTTGCTTGTGAAAAGCTGGCTAGAATGGTCACAAATGGCAATCATGTGATCTTGTGATGTTGCATCCATCATAAATACATGCCGGTTGCCGAGCTCTCAAATTTGGATCATGTGACTAGACTATTCAACATGTACATAGAAACTGTTATGAGAAATGTACATTTGGAAAAATCTACCATTGGGTTTAAAATTCATGGTAGGAATATCAACCACCTCTGATATACAGATGATACAACTTTGCTCACAGAAAGCAAGGAGGGTCTGGAGTTAATCAATGAGATTCAAAGAGGAAAGTGAACAATTTGGGCTGCACTTTAACATCAAGAAAACAAAGATAATGGCAACTGCAGGGAACACACAGATCAGAGTGCAGATTGACAATGAGACCATCAAAACAGTAAAGGAATTCATCTTCCTGGGTTCTAAAATCAACCAAAGTGGTGACTGCAGCCCTGAGATCAGAAGGCATATAGCCCTTGGAAGAACTGCAATGTCTGGCATGAATAACATCTGGAAGACTAAAAACATCAGCCTCACAACCAAATGCAGATTAGTTAACGTAGTAATTTTGTTATTTATGGCTGTGAAACTTGGATTCTGAAAAAGGCAGATAGGAGAAGGATGGACACCTTTGAATGTGGTGCAGGAGGCGATTATTATGCATCCCATGGACTGCAAAAATAACAAACAAAGAAATCCTAGACCGAACCTCACCAAAAAATATCACTTGAAGCCAAAATCAACAAACAGAGGCTGTCATACTTTGGTCATGCCATGAGAGCTGATTCACTCAAAAAGTCAATCATGCTGGGAGTGGTCAGTGGAAAAAGGAGAAGGGGATGCCCTAGTACCCGCTGTCTGGACACTATAGGAGATGACACTGAGATGACTATGGTGGATCTAAAGGAGGCAATGCAAGACAGAGGGGCATGGAGAGTGGCTGAAGGTTGGATACGAATGAATGGCTGATGGGGACTCTGCCACAGTCATAATTGCAACGGCAAATTGTAAATCACTGTTTTCAGTGCTTTTGTAAATTTTGAACAGTCATGGTTCAAAATCTGAACCTTGGACTTACAAATGGTTGTAAGTCGAGGACTATCTGTAATTATACAAAATGGAGCTATCCTTATGTAAAATAGTGAACAAGCTGTTTAGAGTTTGGGAGTTTTTTTTCTAAGACCCAAAGGGACATATTCACGCTTGTACTAAATTAAATTAAATATTAAATTCTAATTCCTAACTATATTATTCAAACTTTTCTCCAGATGCTCGCATCAGTTATAGCTTATGCATAGTGTGTAAGAAGAGTTAAAACTAGGCATTAAATTGTAATCCTGGTGCAGGCACATCAATTGTGCTGTGCTTTTTGATTGACAATCAAATAAAATTAAATCATATAAGTAACAGAATACTGTAACAGAGTTGGAAGGGACCTTGGAGGTCTTTTAGTCCAACCTCCTGCTCAAGCAGGAAACTCTATAAGATTTCAGACAAATGGTTGTCCAGTCTCTTCTTGAAAACTTCCAGTATTGGAGCATTCACAACTTCTGGAGGCAAGTCGTTCCACTGATTAATTGTTCTTGTCAGGAAATTTCTCCTTAATTCTAGGTTGGTTCTCTCCTTGATTAGTTTCCATCTGTTGCTTCTTGTTCTGTCTTTGGGTGATTTGGAGGATAGGTTGACCCCATCTTCTTTGTGGCAGCCCCTGAGATAATGGAACACTGCTATCATGTCACCCCCTAGGCCTTCTTTTCATTAAACTAGACATACCCAATTCTTGCATCTGATCTTCATATGTTTTAACCTCCAATCCCCTACTCATCTTTGTTGTTCTTCTCATACAAAAGAAAGAATCCAACTTTCATCAATGTGTGGTGCCGTGGAGAAATGAATATATATATAAAAACAAAAACAAATTGCTGGCTGTAAATGTGTGTAAATGCATGCAAATCTTTTGGATATGTTTCCTACCCTCTCCATCTATTTCATTTCAAATCATCAATGATCAGCTTCAGGCCTACTTACTTTATAAGCCACCCAGAGTTTAGGTAGATTGGGATGGCCTATGCATTGATTGAATAAAT
>NW_015386828.1:243122-286992 GCF_001527695.2 Protobothrops mucrosquamatus
ATGACTATACATGTTTTTATCCCATTCTTCTAGATGTTCCCATTTCACTGAATTGCAAAAAAAAAAAAAAAAGGGGGGGGGGCAAAATCCTTGAACTGAGGTAATTGTCAGATACTTGCTGGATATGTCAGCATTAGTTTTTAAATCAACTTTTTTAGTAAATTTATTGCTTCTTATATAATCAGCAAGATTCGTAGATTCATGTGATGTTCTAAATCAGATAGACCTTGTATTTTGTCTGAAATGTTATAGTAAAGTGCTTCTTGAACATAAAGTGATATCAGATTATTTGAAAAATTAGTTTCTTGTGTGGCTGAAGTTTGCTTCTTTACTATATGAACATGAGTTTGACAGGTAGAAAATGAGAGGGAAGTAAAAATGCCACAGTGGATGCTTAAGGAACTGGATGAACTGAAAATATATTGAATGAACTGTATGATTTGTACCTGTTGCCATCACCATACCACTACCGAATACAGGCTGTGAATGGACTTTTTCATGCATGAATCAAATGAAAACTATTTAAGGAAAAGCATGGGTGACTAACATCTAAGTCAGGGGCCCCTAATCCCCAGTCCGGGGCCTGGCTGCAGCCCATTGGGAACAGGGCTGCTCAAGCAGTAGGCAAGCACTGTGAGCACATGAAGTGGTATTTGTACAAGTGATGCATGCGTGCATGAAACCATCCCTCTCTCTCCCCCACTGCTGCCATTGTTGATCTGCAGAGCTTGGGGACCACTGATCTAAGTGACATCATTATATTGACAATAAAAAAGCCTTCCTTCCTTCCTTCCTTCATCAAATTGATAAACCATTCAACTTATAAACAATTCACTTGGCATTGAACCAGTGGCTAACTGAATTACAGAATTACAGAAGAATCAGAGCAGATTCAATTTCTGTAAATATTTGCACCAACTTCCATCATTATGTGTGAAGAAACCTACTAGTTTGCTATTTTACAGAAAGACAGTAAAAAAAATAAGGAAGAGCATTCAGTAGGAATTTGGACTAGATGACCTATATACTGATAATACCTTCCAACTATTTTATTCTCATGGCTTTCAATATATACTGGTAATACCTTCCAACTATTTTATTCTCTGAGGAGTTTGCCCTAGCATACTGTGGAAGATCCTGGCTGTAGATTAGATCTAATTCATTTGCCAGATGTCTTCTTAATTATGATGAAACTTTTTGATGCTGAGAATGAAAATGGATGTTCCCCAAGTATTGTAGAACAAGAACAGATGGACATTTTTGTGATATCAAATAAGTAATTAGCACCTTCTCAATAAACCAAGATTTAGTAAGAAAGAAGAAGCTACACTTTAATATATATTCACTGGTAAGGGGCAACATACATGTATCCATTTTCCAAGGTTCAATAGCCTAACCCATTTCTCATTTCCATAAACCTGCTTACTCTTAATCTGTGAGAATCCTATTTAGTCCGCTGTAAACTGCTATAAGAAACTGGATATTAATAAATCTTGTTAAAGAAACTCTCAAAATTCTGCTTGGAAGAGGCATTGCCTTCAATTTTAAGCAGATGCCAAAGAAAGCCCAATCATTTTCTATACTATTCTTTAAATTGCATTTACCTGGATATGCATCTTTCTTTTCAGCATAGATTTCTAATGTGGCTTAAATAATCCTTTGCTCTCTTAGTCTGACTTGAAATCTCACCCAGGGGCTAATGAATCATGGCTTTCAATTTGCTGAAAAATACGTATAATGCACACTTTATATATGTTTTTCATTTTTTTCTTTTTCTGCAGCACTAGTGGTTATCCATTACAACAAGTCAAATTCATAATACCAGGATTAAGATTAGGATTAAATCTAACAGAAACTTGGTTCTAAATAATTTTAATAAATATAGATTGATACACATGAATAAAAGAAAAGCAATTTAAGATTTCTCCAAACTACTTGAATAACTTAAAATTTATAACTATTTCTTCATACATTCCCAGTAAAGTACAGTAAATATATGTACGTTTACTCCATGTAAAATGCACGCTTGTTGGAAACAGTTCATTCTTCTCTTAAAAGGGAGAGGAGTTAGAATCAAAATATTGACTTCAGATATAAATACAACAAAGTACATCAAAGCTACTTTTGCCTCATCTTTCCGTCCTTCACAATGTTTTGGGGATGTTTGCAAAATAAAGCTCAAGGGAAAAAAATCAAAGAAAAGTCTTTTAAAATGTAAATCTGCTAGCTGTTTAAAAAGAAGAAAATATGTGGAAATATAAAAAGAAGGAAGACACAAACTAGAAGAAAAGAGAAAAGTGTGTACTTTGCATTGACAGAATGCAAATTCTTAGGTTGTTATCCGGCAGTGAACAGAAAATTCCACTTTTTTTTCTTTTTCTCCCATTTTTTGAAAGTTGAATAAATCAGATAGCCAAGTGGATGCAAAATAAACTATGACAATAGGAACCAATCAAGTGGTATATAAAGTACAAATCCAGTCAAACGTTCCTGCGTATTACTTATGGCAATCATCTGGGATAGATCCTGAGAAATGTAAGCTTTACACAAACAGACAGTAAAACAAAAATTGCCCATCAGGGTCACATGTAAATTAAGAATTTCAAAGATCATACAATTTTGAAAATATGAAATTTTCAGCTTGCTTGTGCAAAAAGCCCCAGGCTTCTATTTGTCACTGCTTTAGTTGTCACTAGTTACAGTAAAATTGGTGTGAGCTGCTGAGCTAAATAGCTAAACTGGAGGATATAGGAATTAGGTCCTCAGGTATGAAAGGGAAGGGAAGGGGAGAGGAGGGAAAGGGTGAAGGGAGGAACAGGGGAGGGTAGAGGAGGGGAGGGGAGAAAAGAAAAGAAAAGAAAAGAGGGGAGAGGAGAGGAGAGATTTTCTTTCTGTTCTGAATCTAGTTTGAACCAATTTCATTGGGTGGCCTGGATCCTATAATTCTCAGAGAAGTAGGAAATCTTCTTTCTGTCCAGTGGCTGCATGCCATGCATGATTTTTATACACCTTAGTCCAGAGGTCCCCAACCTTTTGACACCAGGGACCGGTTCCATGGAGAAAGGTTTTTCCATGGACTGGAGAGGGCGTGGTTTTGTGTGCTGCCTTCATGCCATGGATGGGGCTTTGCTTGTTTGTGTGGACTGGTTACCGACATGCCACGGACCGGTACTGGTCCAGAGACTGGGGGTTGAGGACCCTGTTTTAGTCATGTTCTAGCCTTTTTCTCATAAAAAAGATCCCCAATTATTTCAGTTGCCCGCTTTTGTACATTTCCTAGCATTGCTGTATCTTCTTTTAAACATGGCATCCAAAATTGTACACAGTTTTCCAGATGCAAACATACCATGGAGATAGATGATAGATAGATAGATAGATAGATAGATAGATAGATAGATAGATAGATAGATAGATAGATAGATAGATAGATAGATAGATAGTCAAGACTGCTAACATCGGATGTTAGATAGATAATTGTAGATGTGTAGATAGATAATTCTAAAATTAACTGAATACTTTTGTGATATCAAGTCATTAAAAAGTCCTTCACCCTGGTTGCTAAGGAAACCTTTATATTTAATGGGATCCCTTTGCAGATGCAGGTTCTTTGAAGTGGGGGTTGAAAACATGATATCTGCTAATTCCATACGGTCTTCAAAAACAGGAGGGTTTTAAAAATATTTTTAAAAGAAATGCTATATATTTATTTGTTGACATCTGTGACATTACATGTAATCACTCAGTGTTGCTTGCTGTCTGACTCATAGCATTGGTGAGTGGAAGATATTGCAATAAGGGGAGATTTAAATCTCTACTGGTCAAGAGACAGGTGAGCAAATAAAAAAGCTATGTGAGAATGTTGATATATGGATGTCTAGGGTTGAGTGAAAAAAATTAAGAAGGTGGTCCTGTCCATGTTTACATTTAATCCATCTTCCCAATAGAAGGTTAAACATAGGAGTACATATTACCCATTTCCTGTGGGAAAAGACCAGGGTACTTCATCAAAGTTCTAAGGATCTTTGGTTTTGTCAAAATTGCAGAGTTCAAAAGAACTGGGCAAGATCTGTATTTGGAGCCTGGCTAAAGCACTCAGAAAAACCACAACTTTTTCTGAAGAATAATGCTGATAAACATTCTAAAATATATCAATTTGAGAGCTGTACAACACTAAGAGTAGGGGAAAGAGGTGCCAAAAGCCCAGGCAAATTTGACCATAGAGAAAGAAAATAGAAAATTCTATTCCATTTTTTATTCCAGAAAGTCAGTTTCGGGTAGTGATTAAGGTGTTGGCCTGGAAACCAGGAGACCATGAGTTCTAATCCTGCCAAAGGCATGACAGCCATTTGGGTGAATTTGGGCCAGTCACTCTCCTTCAGCCCAACTCACCTCAGAAGGTTGTTGTGGGGAAAACAGGAAGAGCAAGGAGTATTATGTATGTTCACCCCCTTGAGTTATTTATAAAGTAATAAAAGTAGAATAAAAATATATAATAAATAAAAAAATAATATTCTACTCTAAATTCTGAAAAGAATGAACTTATTAATTATGAATACTCATTACTCATTTTTTTCAGTGATCAATAAATGTACTGCTCATTAAAAATGAATGTTCTGATTCTTATCCCTTTACTCTTTATAATGTAGACAATGAAAATTTGGTCATATTTTTAAAATTAACCTGAAATAGATCTTGATGTAATTAATGGAGGGCTAAAAATAGATACAGATGTCACAAAGTATTAAAAATGTTAGCAATTTAATTGGGAAGTGATTAAAAGATTTGTGAGAGGGTAGAGGTTGCCATATCTTTTGCTTTAAGAGAATTTTAGATTTTATCACATCTGCTGAATAGTCAGGGTCACCTAAACTATACATTCTGGGTAGTCTTTGGAAAAACTGGTTCACAACCTTTCCTTTTCTGAAGTTCTAACAATAATCTTGCTCTTAGGAATGTATTCCACCAAGTAGAAACAAACAAAAACATTTTTTAAAGAAATAACTTTCTAGTCAGGGTGGCACATTTTTGGCCAATCAAGTTAGTCAAAAAAGACTTGTTTTTCTAGCAAGATAACCAGCCAGATGACCTCACTAAGTGACATTCTGTATTGATTTTCACTAAGGGTTAGGTTGGGCAAACATGCAACAAAAAACAATAACACATGTAAAAAATCAGAATTTTGATTTTGTCCCCCCATATGTTTCAGATTCTCCAAAGGGATCTAAAAATGTGTTAACCTTTTTATGAGTTCACCCAAGATAAGTTTCTTGTAGAAACCTGGAGGATGAAACAAAGAGTTGTGGGAAACAGAACACAATTTCTGAGACCTGGAATGCTGTCTGCAAAAATCTAAAGACAATATAGGGCTGGATGTATCAATAATTTGACTCCAGATAGATATTTGCTTGGTTTCTACATTATATTACTACGTTTAACTTTTCATAGTATTTTCAGACTCAGTGGTGAAAGGTGAGTGAAAGTGGTGAAAGATGAATCAGCAAGCAAGAACCATTCTTTTACATATACTGTATATAACATTTTAGAGAAGATTTTAATTAAAGTAACAAAAACTAATACAAAGTAAACTCAGAGAAAAGAAAGTAAATAGACAGTTAAAAGATGCAAAGAGAAAAAAGAAGAAAAGAAGAAGAAAGGAAAGAGTGAAATAAGGAAAAAGAAAACATATGATTAGTACAGTTGGTGATGTCCTTTAAAAAGCTCCACCATGGCTGGGGCATTTAAACCTGTAGGAGGCTTGCAATCTCCTTGTGAAGAGCAGCCATCCAGAGCACATGTGGGCAATCTCTATCCTTTCCTTATCTGGAGAGATTCCGAAGAGCTGTTATATTCACCAATTCTTCAGTCTTTGCTGTGGTCATCATTTTCATTCTCCAAAGAGAGATGTTTAGCTCACTATGCCTTCATCAGAAATCCCCAAGCAAGACCCATTCTTGCTTTTTTAAAAAATTTTTTGTTGACAGTCAATATCTACTATGGTATGCATATCATTTCTGAAACACAGGAGGATATTCAGTATACCTTGCATTTTTAAAAGTTCTTGTGTTGTTATATTTCCCTGGGTAAAGCCAATCTTGAGATTTTACCTGTTTAGGTATTCAGACCAAACTTCTTTTTAACATAGCTTCTAAATAGAACCTGAGTTCAGTAGTTATTAATATAATAGCTTTCTTTCATTAATAAAATAAACAAATTATTTTCACAAATAAAACTATAGCTACAAAACAGCTTCAGTTTTCCAGCACTGTTGCAAGAGACACTAAGTACTGTAATAGCTTCAGAACACAATTGTGTCAAATTGTGCACAGAACTAATAGGAACAGAAATTTGCTAATGAATTGGCTATTTAAGTTTATCCAAAGGAGACAACATCCCATTCTGCATGCCACACTCGCCTGATGCTTGGGGAACAGCAAAAGAAATGCTAGAAAACAGCATGTAAAACACTTTAGATGTGACAAGCACTTTGGTCCCTGCAGAATCAACCCTACCAGCTAGTCACAAGTACAATTCTGTATCTATTTAACCATCCTTATTTAATCTGATATGTCCCCTCGGATGCTTTTGATGACTTAATCAAATGTAAAAGGGAAACCAAATAGCATGTTTTAGAAGTCAAGGGAGTAATGTGAAGTGAAGGGAAGTGGTGGTGGGGAGATACCCAGAACTCATTATACAGCCCAGCTAATAATTTTACAGATTCAAACCTCTTCCACTGAAGTTGATGGGATGATGCTGTTTAGTGTTTCATATAATATTGACTTAGAAAAATTCCTGAACGATTTATTCCAAATCTGGTGACTTTGAAACAGTTGATTTTTTTTTCAAGGTTGTTACTGCCTCCTTCCTAAGACCAAGAGAAAATGACTGGCTCAAGGAGTCCCAGCTGTTTATAGGCCTAAGGTGGGACTAGAACTCATAGTCTCCTCTAGCTTGGCTCCTTAACCACTCATCAAACTGGCTACTGCAGATATTGAACTAGAAAATATTGGGATTTAGGCACAAAGGCAGGCTGGTGATTTTGGAAATAACAACCCTTGTTCTTTCTTTGAGCAGGTTTTGGTGCATTTTGGGGATGAACAACAGCCATTACTGCAAATCGTGCTCCCACCTCAGTCTTACAGTACTTGCTTGCATAACTACATATGCATATTCCATTAAAGAAAAGACAAAGACTGCTATATTTGAGAAGCTTGGGAGCAATGGATAAAAAACACAGATGTAGCCGAACGACATGAAATATGTCTACTGTTTGCAGTAGAAAAATAAAGGAGTAGAAATGCAGGACTTAGAAAACTGGAGGTGGAACATATGGAAAATATAGAACTGAGAAAATAAGTGAAGCAAGGAAAATAAAAATGATGCAGAGTTGACAGTTTGTTGGCTTTGGTAAGATGGTTCCATCTTCCATATTTAATCCAATCTCAAAGGAATAAATTCCATATTTAGCCAGGTCTGGAACAAGTTCTAGACAAAATCGAAGAGGGTACGTACCTAACAAAAAGCTGTCCATACAGGAGCTACTTTGGAAGTTTTTGTATTTTTTAGTGCCACTATCCTTGGTCTCCACTCAGGAGAATCTTGCAAGAATGCCGTTGAGGGGGATGATGGAGCTGCAGTTATAGTAATCTTGGGTGGAGGAAAGAATGATCTTGGGGAAGAAGCATAGCAGATAAGGTGATTTGTGAGACATCTTTGCCTATTTTTATCTGTTTTTCCCTCCTTCTACTGAGCAGCTCTTCATTAACTCCCAAGTTGTTTCTTGTCTCAATTCCAGGTGTTTGTTTCTTCTCTGTATTCCTACCTGTATTCCTACCTGAACAGTTTCTTCTCTGTATTCTTCTCTGTATTCCTACCTGAACAGGGGTAGTCAACCTTGGCTCTTTTATGACTCGTGGACCTCAACTCCCAGAATTCCTGAGCCAGCTGTGCTGGCTCAGGAATTCTGGGAGTTGAAGTCCACGAGTCATAAAAGAGCCAAGGTTGATTACCCCTGTACCTGAACCTTAGATCATCTTGAGAGGGCCAGCTTCAGATGCCTTCACATGCTGAGGTGTAGTGGATTGCTACTCAGACACTGGCCTTTTTGGTGGCTGTCCCATGTAAGGTATGTCCCATGTAATTTTATTCTTCCATGTCTTTTAATAAAAATGCTGCCATGATTTCCCTAGTATTACTACTACTGTATTGATACTTTTTTACATAATTCCTTATTTTTTCTGAGTATTTTATAAAAGTAGTAGGTAGTTAATAGATTGCTTAATGTATATTTTGATTAATTATTATTGTAAATTAGTGTAAACTCTTTTGACTAGTCTATTTAGAACTATTGCTTTTTAAAAAATAAGTCATAGTATAAAAATATTTCAAATCAATAAATCTGGCAAAGCATTCAGTCATCTACAGTCAGCCTTTAGGACATATTTTTTATTTTTTACAAGTTCTAAAGAAACTGGATAAATAAGTAGGTAATAAATAGACAGACAGACAATGGTGTGTGTGTGTGTGCGTGTGTGTGTGTGTGTGAGAGAGAGAGAGAGAGAGAAGGAAAGAAAGAAAGAGAAAGAAAGAAAGAAAGAAAGATAAATAAATAAATAAATAAATAAATAAATAAATAAATAAATAAATAAATAAATAAATAAATAAATAAATAAATAAATAAATAAATAAATAAATAAATAAATAAATAAATAAATAAATAACAATAAGGTTAAACTCAGCCTTGGCTGATTTGTATGTTTCCTGAATATAAATCAAGGGCTGTGATAAGTTTTTTGATAGTGTACTTGGTCCAGGAAAAAGATATGAGTTGAAGACAAAAAAATAATAATGTTGATTTGGCTTACATTCAATTAAATTAAACTAGATTAAATTAACACAGTCAACAGGATTACTCCTCCTATATTTAATGTGTCCTCCTTATTCATAATTATTAATTAATATTAAACATTTAAATCATCATTCCTCTATTAAATATGTAATGTTAAATGAAACAATTCATAAGTCATAATATAGCAACAATATTTGCAAGCATTTCTATGACTGTTCTAAAGACTGTTTTAAAGTAGAACTGTTTATTTTTTTAAGTACAATATAAACAAAGAAAAGTATTAATTTGATACTGGAAGTCATGTTAAATCCTCTGTGGGAAGGAGCAAATATCAGTTTCCATGTCCTGAAATATAGCTGGTGACTGGGAAATAGCTTTAAGTTAGATAAACATATTTTTTTTTCTGGAAATATGGGTTTGCATGTCATTGTCATCATCTCCTTTGACATTTGATGAATGAACTTGTATTTACTGCCACACAGATAAATCTCAGTAACTGAAATGAAAATTGCAGAAAAGTATTTTGCATGTAAATTTGGATTCTCTATTGAAAAGTTCGTTTTTAAGGTAGAAACAAATTAGAGTAACATCCACGAGTATGACAGTTTGTAAAGAACAAGCTTGAAAGGCACAGCTAAGGGATTTGCTCCTGATCTATGAAAAATTAGGAAAGCAGACCAGGGATAGCTTATTTGCTTGGAGGATCTTTACCTGCCTTTCAATTAAGGAGCTAGAGATTGTATGCAAAACAATGAGAAGGTACATAATTCAGGCACTGAAATACTGGATGGTCATAAGTCAAAGGAAACAAGACAAGGAGATCAACAAGAACTAGCTTGCAGGAATCAGGATGTGAGATGACCAGTAAGTAGACTGGAGCTTTTGCTGACAATAAAGACAAAAATTGGTAAGACTTGTCTTTATAAAACTGCAGAAGTAGAAGTAAATTGATTTTGAGATAGATTGAGCGTGGCAGTTGGGGAATGGTGGCAAAGCAGATATGAACTGAAGAGAAAATGTGTTATGTTGCATACATTTTAAGCTTCCATGCTCTTTCTTGCTGTCATGGAATACTATTGTATTGAGAAGGAAAATACTTTTTAATACCGAATATTTTGTTGCTGTTGTTATTGCCAGATCAACAATAAAAGACCGTCACATGACAGATTAATTGATAATTTGATTGTGTGCCATCAAGTTGTTATTAATCTTAGCAATCATATACAATTTCTCCAGAAGGAACTGTCTCCAGTCTGGTACTTCCGGTCTTCCAGGAGACTGTAACTGAGTCCATTCATCTTGCTTCCGATTGCCTTCCTCTTCTCTTTCCTTCAACCCTTTCCAGCATTTTTGATTTCTCAAGGAAGCTGGGCCTTCACATAATGTGTCCAAATTATGAGCCTGTCATTTGTGCCACAAATGTTTATGTTCTATAATCCACTTCTTTGTTTTCTGAATTATGTACCCTGAAGAATCTTTTCAAATACAAAAATTCAAAAGCCTAAATGTTGTTTCTATTCTGCTTCATCAAAATCCTACTTTTGCTTAGTAAAGAACTCAATTGCTCTTATTTTTGTAAGTGTACACGTGTACACTTGTACATGTGGGCATAATATCAATGAAGGCTTCCATTACTACTCTACAAAGTGCTAATGTGCAGCCTATTTCTTAACTGTTGCACCCTTTTCTGTTAATAATTGATCTTGAAAACCAGAAGCTATCCATCACTTTAGTATCTCCAATGCGAATTCTAAGGCTGGTTGCTCTACCTGTTGTCCTTAATTTGGTCTTCTTTTGTTTAATTCCCCCCTCCCATTTTTCCCACTGGTCTCCTTGATTTTCAGGCATTTTGAGATCTTTTGCATTTTCAGTTATAGGAGTTGTATCATCAGCATAGCACATGTTAACGATCTTTCTTCCTCAAGTTTTAAAATCATACTAATCCAATCTCTCTTAACAAATATTTCTCATGTAAATTGAATAAATAAGGGCAGATTATCAAATCTTCTCTCACTCCTCTGCCAATCAGAAGCCAGTCTAATTCCCCATGCTCTGTCCAGTCAGTAGTTTTCTATCGTATATATAGGCTTTCTGTGAAGATACTGAGATATTCTGATAGCTGATAAGTTGCCATCTATATATTGCAGAAATGAAATGTCCTTCTAGAAGATACATGAAGCTATTGTCATACCTCTGCAAAGCCCAAACCATACATTATTTATGGATTGTCTTGTATTTGAAGAAGATGTCTGGATTTATTTATTTTTTTAAGAAAAAAAACATTTTTAAAATCAACAAGTTTTCTTCTCTTGCTCAGTTGTAGACTCTTCTTTGAAGACTATTTTCAAGTGATATCTTCTGTAAAGTTTATGATTTCCCTTTTGATAACTATTTGTCATGCCAAAAAATTTCCTAAAACTATGAATATAACTTCATGGGCTTTTTTATATATTTTGCTCTCTGTACCTTCTACATGTAAAATGTATTTTCTGTAATCTGTATTAACATTAAGCCTATAATGCAGGCAATTATTCCTCATTAATGTGCAGCTATCTGTTAGTGTCAGAATTCATTTACAGATTTTCTGATTCCCGTATCTACTACTTGGAAATTCAGAATAACTGAATGGCAGAGGAAGTGTAAAAAGCATAGACCATGTCTTAATTAGACATCCAATTAGATCCAAATGCACTTTTTCAATTCCTTCAGAATTAAAAAATAATAAGTCAGGAAAATGAGAAACCAGGTTTCAGCACAAGAATAAATTATAGGATTATCAAATGGATCTGGTAAGAAACGGATGAGCACACAGGGAGAAAGATCTATGATACAAATTAAAGTTAGCTATAGCTTAGAAGAAATAACCTGGACCAAAGTCAAAGAAATGAATTGTCATTTTTACACCTCCAGACTACCATTTCAAATGTACAAATCAGGCCCAGTTTGCTTGTATAGAAAAGATGTTTGTCCTATGAGAACAATCAAACTGTGATGATGATGATGATGATGATGATGATGATGATGATGATGACGACGACGATAAAAAGTTTAGGGCCATCTGCTGGATATAAGAATAGAGCTATATGCCATACAATGAAATGTTCCCCAAACCTTGACATCTTGCCTGATCTTTATAACAGGGGTTCCCAATCTGGGGGCAGCGGCCTGGTACATGTGTGCATGCATGCACCCTCCCCACTTGTGCTAGTGCCGCTGCATGGGTGCTAGCAGCATGCGGGGGATGTTAGCGCCTCCTTCAGGATCACGTGGACACTAGCGGCCTGTTTGCTCATGCACATGGGTGCTAGTGCCACCGCTGTGCATGCACCCATTTTGCACTGCCACATGTGCACACGCACATTTCCCTGCTCCTCCCTTTCCTTCTGGGCCGCCAAACTTTATAAGCTGTATTCTGATTTACCATGGATCATATTTTTAAAATCAATAGGTAATTTCCTGAGCTATTAGAGCCTATCGGTTCAGAATGTATATACACAACACATTAATAATTGCTTTGGACTTGACCAGATCATGAATGCCAAGAATAACTGGTTCACTTGGAACAGATTCTAGAGTTTTATGGAAAGAGAAGACCTCACAAAAAATGTCAGAATTGAACTAAGAGATCATGAAGCTTCTGGTGTGATGCATTTTTGGGAGCCCTGCAGAGAAGCAAACTCTGACTATAAATCCCTTACTATTTTCAGTTTCCGTTTTCTCATAAAATGCAAAAGAAAGAAGAAAGGGAAATGAGAAGAGTTAACTTAAGAAGGGTTTCAGGAGGAAAGGTCACCAATGACACTGCTTTATGAGAGTGGGGTTGAATCTCTTATCCTCTGCCTGCAGATGTAAATGTAATTCTTTGAAAAGAACTTCCCTTTCTTAAAAGTGTCGGAATTTAAAGTGCGGAGTTCCAAAATCTCTGTACCTATCTATGTACCTAAGTATAGCAGCTTTCCAGTCAAGAAACCTCAAAAATATTTGAAGTGTTCATTATCTATTTTCATAGATAGTACACAGATAGTACTCATCCTTCATAAAATTGGGGAATAATTTCCTCAAGTCCTTAAAGGTTCTTCTTGCAAAACAGTAGATTCAATCCTCTGTCCATGAGTCTGATACTGGGCAAACATGATCCCGAACAGAAAAGACAAAAAATGAAACACTTAGAAATTTAATCTAAGTATCCCAAAGCTAAAAATATTCCTTAAAAAAAAATCAAAATTTTTAAGAACTCTAATTCAAAACTCTCTTGATCAATGACACTTAAAGTCTTTGAAGATTTCATTCCTTTAGAAGGATTTACTGTGCCTTCAAAGTTCATCCCATTCTGTTGGAAAGTAAAAATATTACATGTATTGTTGGATTTCCAGTGTTAGTAAAGTCTGACACAAAGCTTAAGTTTCTTAAATCTTGCTTTTTGCTACACTGGCCTGAACAGAATGCAATAGTCGCTGAATACCCCAAATCTTGATATACAGTCCTGGTAGAGGGGAAAAAAAACCTTATGATTTGTTCTCAACATGCAAAATACAGGACACAATTCCATGAAAGTGCATTTCTTACACTTCAAATTGTTAAGAAGAGTAATAGCAAATTTATCACGATTCATTAACCATTCATAAAAAGCTTTTCTTATCCCAAGTTCATTTGGCTTTCCTAGGTATGCTTTTCTTTCTTTATTTTTTTAACAAGCTATATACTTCAGTAAGACTGCAGAATAATTTGACTTTCTCTACATCAGAAGATGCTTCAGCGGAATATGCTCTCATCTTCTCACCAATGAGGACTATTGACAATTAGAATTATTTGTGTTTAGTTTACCATTAGTTTAGTCAAAAAGGTACATTTCCTTTTGAGGGGTTCTTGGTGCTCTCTGACTCTGGTTGTTTTCTTGCAGACGTTTCATTCCCAACCCAAGTAACGTCATCAGTATTTACTTAGTTTGGGTAATGAAACATCTGCAAGAAAACAACCAAGCTCAGAGAGCACCAAGGACCCCTCATTTCAACCCTGAGCTACAAATATTCTCCTTTATTGGTACATTTCCTTTTACTTTTATTTGGGGATGGAGAGCACGCTGGGGACTCCAAAACCTTCAGTCATTGTTTTAGCATTCAGGAACTACAAATATGCCAACATAGACTAGTGTGACTTGACGGGCACTAGCTACAATAGTTTCTGAAGGGAATTAGAAGATCTGCTCATAATTTATAGAATTTCTAGAGCATGGATTTCTTAGATATTTTCCTTACCATGTTATCTATTACAGGTTGGCGACCAGAGACCAGTTCCGTGGAGAGAGGTTTTTCTGCAGACTTGAGGGTGCGTGGTTTTGTGTGCTGCCTGCATCTAGCGGATGGGGCTTTGCTTTGTTTGTGCGGACCTGTTGCTGGCATTCCGCGGCCCAATACTGGTCCAGGGACCAGGGGTTAGAGACCCCCAGTCTATTACTCTATTACATCTTCCATTACATTTTGTTCTCTATTGAGGGGCAGATGACATGGATTTTGTAACTTGTTAACTAACATAGTTACTTTGTATTTTAATTTGTCTTATTTTGTCTCTTTCAAAACAATGTTCAGGCTCATTACAGGCTGGAAATGTAGAGATAGCTTTTCACATTCCTAAACTGAAAAGACAAACTGGCTGGAGACTAGCTCCAGATAAGAAAAAGTTTGATAGTACAAATTGGGGTCTGGTTTATCTCTTTCGTGAATGCTAAACAACCTTTTCCCTTACAATTTACACCCCTTCTGGTGTCAGACCTTATTTTAATGAACATGTGTGATTGTATGGGATGTAAATACATAACATGTTTGACTACATGTAACTGATTTCCTATGCAAAGGGGAGGTTACTTTTATTCTGTCTGATCAACTTTCACACTTTATCAGGGTACCCTAATAAACTCCTTTTAAATGATCTTCTGACTCGGTTACTTATTGGGAAGGTAAACCGAGGCAGAACCTAGGGCCAGATTTGGCTATCACTATCTATAAATTTCTACATGCTCTTTAAATATACCATGTTATACTTTTCTTTCCACATTGTATGATTTCTGTATTGCATAACTGCATTTCATAAGTGAATGTAATTCAAAAATCTCAGCCAATCCGTTTGACTGAAGCATCATTTTCTCTTTTAGTTTCCATCAGCATTAAAACGTGATCTTCTACATCATTACTTCTTAATTGGTTGACTTGAACTGAGATTTTTCTTTTTCCCCCTGTGGGGCATGAAGAATTGTTTTCAATTTTATTATTTTGTTGCTATAAATATTTAATTCTATTTTCTGTTTTGCTTTTAGCAGAATTCCTTAAATTAGCAAAGATATATCATTAAGCCTAGGTGCATACATAATTGATGTTAATTTAAAAAATACACTAATAAGTATATTTGCTCATCTTTCATAAGATATATTCTTGAGAAATCCTTGTGAGTATATTAGGCTCATAAATTGTTTGAAAATGAATATGCACATGATGTTTTTTGGCATATTCCATATAACATTATTTGACGCTACTGTATGTATGATGAGATCCTACTACACCTTTTGCATTAACCAGAATATTCTGCTAAAGGTAGTCCTGACGTCTGGCAGCTTTATCAAAAAATAGCTGCTCTCCAGGAACATCAACTTACCAAGTGAGTGTAATGTTTTAATCTATGGCTCCTATATGTCTATGGGGATTCTCAGTCATCCAGGTCATGGTTGTTCCAAAGGTGCTTTTTCTAAAGGCAACCAGACTTTGTTTTTCCTTGAATTCATTTTGCTTCTCATCCAAGAAGCTGAAGAACTGAAGAAGCTTCTTAGATGAGAAGTGAAACATCTCGCCCAATATCCTTTGGGATGTTGCTCCCAGATGCTGTGATTGACTTACATGCCCGAGCACAGTGATTCCACTGGTTATGATTAAACTACGTAGGCAGCTAGAGATAAAAATGTGGAAAATGCTTAATTTGGATTGTTTCAAGTATTGCATGCAAGTCTTATTGACATTTCAGGCAGATTTTTTTTAAGTATTTGAAGCCTCAGTGGAATATCAAGAATAAAATCAGAATGAATTTGTGCAATTAATTTTCCTGTATTTACAAAGAATCTTGGAGGTATTTTGGAGGTCTTGATTAACAAAAAATATTTATAGAGAGTTTGCACAGATCGAACTGGCTAGGCGGATACTACGGTAAATAGGCAGTCCCTCAAGTAACCAGGTCCTAGACCATATACGGATTTATAGGTAACAACCAGTCCCTTGAATCACAGCTGGAAACAAACTGACTCATGAAGCAGAGGTGTTACATGGGAATGAGATCCTTATCCATCCTTTTGGCCTTCCCAAAGGCCTCTGCCAACTGACCTGGGGCCCCAATGAGGGCACATCATTCTAAAGGTGGTTAATGGACTAAGATAAGACCCCACCTTCCCCCTCCTATTAATCTTGCTCCCTTCCCATCTTTGTTAATTTAAACTCAATTCTAGTGTTAGTATTTATTGCTTTAATGTTTTCAATGTTTTATCTTTTTTAATGATTGCAAACTGCCTAGAGTAACCTCCAGGTGCAATGGACAATATACTGTATAAATGTAATAAATACATACTAAGGGATGCTCATGAAGCCTTTGCTACTACATTCTGGATTGCTTGAACACAACCTGCATTACTTTTTTCTGGACCATTTAAGCTTCTGGGAGTTTTTCAAGAGTGGCCTGTAGGAGATGACCAAGCTTAGCCCAAGAGAGGGGGTCAAACAGATCATAAGTCATGAGTCCCTGTGCACCCTCAAGAGATCTAAGTTCAGTCTTTCTTATCTCCCACTCATTTCCCTTGACCGTTAGTTGGTCAGATTCTTATAGAGAGCTTAAGTTTGCAAATAAATCTTTATACTCATTTGAACTGCCTGAATCTCCTGATTTCCTCAGCACTTGACATGGCCCTTGATAACAAAAACTCCTGCTGTGTATGGAGGTTCAGAGCATTCATTTTTCACTTATCTCCAGTTACCAATTTTAATCTTCTGGGCCATATCATATGTTTTTTTTTTACATGCTGGTATCTTGTGCTATCAGAATGACTCTCAGTAGTTCAAAATTTCGGAGCAAAAATCTAGGTTATGTAGGGTGCTCTAGGGAAGACTGGCGATCCAAAACTATTACTGATGCAATTCTTCACATGAGTACATATTTTAGTTTTTCAGAAGTGGTTTGCCATTGCCTCCATCCTAGGACTGAAAGAGATTGACTGGCCCAAGATCACCCAGCTGGCTTTGTGTCTAAAACAGGACTGGAGCTCACAGTCACTTGGTTTCTAATCTGTGCCCTTAACCACTACACTAAACTGGCTTATAGAACAAACTCATCTTTTAATGCAACTTTATATGCAATATAATCCTAAAAGAGCTAAAATAGATAAAACAGAGAGAAATTACACAGGAGACTAGAATATACTTTCTGGTATTCCTAATGGGGATCCATTGATCAGCTGATTATGGATTTGCTCATTTTAATTAGAGTAGTACACTAAGTCTTACAATATTATAGCCAGTTTTCCTTCATCATGCTTTCATTGAAGGGGGAAAGCATTTACCCTATTATCTCCCTAGTGAATAATAGTCTTGAATGTAGAATCATTGCGAGTTCTGCAATCAGCTGTAAGCAGTAAATTACTACAATTGCTACAAGCTCATCCATTTTAATTTTAGAATCTTGCCCGAATATTCAAGCCTTAATGTACATTTGTTGTTGGCTTTGAAAGGAAAAGAAGTCAGACAACCATGGCTTGTAATCTGCAAAACATTAAGGTGATAAAGAAATTCTCTTTGGACACTGAGATTAGCAGTAAATACATTTCATAAATAAATAAATAATAAAAATAAAAACAAATTCATGGAAATCAAGTTTTTGTTCCCTTCATCCTCCTGCTTCTTTCTCCTTATTTTATGGGACTTTGCAATGGTAAGGGACAGTTAAGGTGGTCTATCTATCAAGCAGCAGGGAAATCAGAAGATCTAGGTAGTTCAAATGGGTATAAAAATTATTACAAGCTTAAGCTCTGTACAAGAATCTGAACTACTAACAGTTAAAGCAATTTGGCAGTAAATAAGGAATTCACAGTGGACTGGTCTTAGATCTCTTGTGGGTGCGAAGGGACTCATGACTGATGATGCGTTTGACCCCTCCCTCAGGCTCAGCCTGGTCATCTCCTACACTATCCTTCCAAACAAATAGACCAAACTGTTTTTAGGATGCTCCAGAGACATTTGCCAGTTGGTGGCAGTTTTCATGTGACTGGCTTTGTATATCCATAGAGTGACATGATTGTGTCTAAATGTCACATAAACAGAGGAGGGACACGTCCTTCTCCTCAGGCTGCATAAATTCAGGTCTTGAATTATAAATGAGACATTTGGAACATGGTAGAAGAAAATCCAGTTCAAAGCTATTTTGAAGCTGGGCCCATATAGAGATGCAAAAGTATGAAAAACCACATCATGTACTTGTTCAGTCCTTGCATTTGGTAAGCTGAGGGCAGAAATGTGTATAAAAAGGCCACCACAGCATCACTAGGCACATTTGCCTTTGCCCCCCCCAAACATTAGTTAATTAGATGTGTGTGCCACCGAACAAGAATGAGAGTTGGCATAATTCATAACAATTGTATTAAAGATTACACGATACACATAAAACTAATACAATGTCTAAACAACAAAAAAATAAAAGTAAAATGCAAAGAGAAAAAAAATGAAAAAGAGAAAGAAGTAACTTCACCCTTTGTCCCAGCAAGTATATACAACTTAAATAACTTATCACCATCTCTTAAAACAGAGGTTGCCAACCTTTTGGGCACCAGGGACTGGTTCCATGGAGAAAGGTTTTTCCACAGACTGGAGAGTGCGTGATTTTGTGTGCTGCCTGCATCCCGTGGATGGGGCTTTGCTTATTTGTGCGGACCAGTTGCTGGCATGCTGTGACCCAGTAGTGGTCCACGGACTGGGGGTTGGGGAGCCCTGTCTTAAAATACAATAGTCTCTTTGGTTTGCTCATTCATTCCTGTAATCTGAGCACAAGCTGGGATAGATTGCTTGAGAATGACTCAAGGTGAGTTAGACTACTTCCAGAGCTTAGATCTGCCTCGAAACAAGCTACAAGAAGCAATCTAGCAACTTCTGCACTGCTTTAATTATTACTATTCTTAGAATGATTGCAACATGAGGGATCCTTGGCGCTCTCTGAGCTTGGTTATTTTCTTACATTCGTTTCATTACACAAACTAGATAACATGATAGGTGATTAGCACAGAAGATCACTCTTCACTGAAATGAAAATGCTTTGTGATACATACCCCTCATTTCAATCCTGAGCTACAAATATTCTCCTTTAATGATTGCAACATGTTTCATAGAAAGAATGGATATCATTATAATGAATAAATCACACACAAATGAGTTCGAATACATTTGATGGGTAAGTGTATCTCTGTATGCTTCGCCTTGTATGTATTTTGACCTGAGATTCTGTAACTCATGGATGGTGAAATCTCAAAAACATCTGTTTTTCATGCCTAACTTTTACCTGCTGTTGTAAGAGGAAGTGGGCAATAGTCATGTTCTACTGTCATAAGAAATAAGAGCTGCCCAAAATTCAGCATGCTTTTAATAGGTGTGATCTCTTGAGGTTAACAAAGAGAGAATCGGAATGAAAAATGGACTAATGTTAATAAACTCAGTTTTATGCTTATAATTCAGGGGTCTTCAAACTTGGCCCTTTTATGACTTGAGTTCAACTCCCAAAATTCCTCAGCCAGTGTGCCTGGCTGAGGAATTCTGGGAATTGAAGTCCACAAGTCATAAAAGGGCCAAGTTTGAAGACCCCTGCTATAATTACAACTGGTATTCATTAAAGGCCTGTTCTTAAAAAGGGTGTGAGAATAGTTCTGGGAGGAGTCACAATAATCCCTAAGCATGCAAGAATGATATTTCAAGACAGGTCATTGTACTTTATGAGTGGAAGATCAACTACAGTTTAACTCCACCTGAAAACATTGCAATAAAGACTTTCAGTCCAAATTTAGCTGGACGTTTAGCTAAAATCACATTGAATTTAAATTGCACTTCACATGTTATTTGCAAGAATGAGACAGGAGGGTCAGTTTCTTCTCTTTATTTCTAATGGAGCAATTTAATATGGTGGTCAATATGTTGGACTACAAACCAGGAGGCCTTGAGTTCTAATCTTCTCTTTGGGAAAAAAAACTTGGCCTTAGGAAGGAAGCAAGAACAAATCACTTCTAAAAAACCTTGCCAGGAAAACTTGCCCAGACAGTCTCTGAGAATCAGACACAACTGAACAAGGGGAAAAAAAGATTTATGACCAGGTGAGCAGTGAATATTTTTACATGATTATTTGCAACAGATCAATGCAGTGTTTTTGCCCAATCATGTTCACTGCTTTGATCAGTATATCAACAAAAAAGAGCAAACCAGGAGCCATTTCACCAATATGTACTGTTAATGTTCAAGAATATTGTCAGTCTTGGAGGTGATTTTTTTCCAGCTTTTTTCCTGCTGGACAAATAACTTTTAGTTCCTTCTTTTAGCATAGCAGGAACAGTAGCAGCAGCAATAGCATTATACTGCCCCATATCACTTTAGAGCATTCTCTGGGTGGTTTCCAATGTAGAAGCATTATTTGCATGTTGCCCCCAACAATGTGGATCCTCATTTTACCAACCCTCAGAAGAATGGAAGGCTGAGTCAACCTTGAGCCCCATCAGGATCAAACTCCAGGCTGTGGGCAGAGTTTGCCTGCAATACTGCACTTTAAGCACTGTGCCACCAAGGCTCTCCATAGCCTGGATTTAATTGTTTCTTTTTTTACTTACAGGTTGCTTTCTCTACCAACTTGAATCTAGTAACTTCTGTTTGGGTCCTGATCAAAGTAGATATTATGCAGTTGCCAAAAGAGGGTCATTGAAGAAGAAGCCATGTGCTTCCTTTCCAAATCTAACTAAATTGTAATCCTGTTCACTAGTAGTTCAGGAGGGCAAGTAGGAAGTAGTTTCATCCTTGTCATTTTCCCTGGCAAAACAGCTTATTTGTGGAATGTTAGTATATATTTGTTCAATTGGAGCATTCATCCTTCAGGCATGCTACATGCTACATTTCCCCTACTTTTTACCCCACTGAAATATATTTGGTAGTATTCTATGAAGAAAAATAATTTTAAGGTGTCAACCATGGTTTCCTGTCTTTCCATCATAGACAAATTTCCAGAAACTGGAAATTTCAGCATTAGAAAACTAAGGCATCTCTTTTGAATTGTCATTAGAAAATAAGACAAGCAGAATTTGAGGTGTTACATACTAATCCCCCCCCAATTATCCCTATAATTTCAATTTAAAGATTCAGAAGGATTCCATCTTGCACTGGATTTTCTCAGTTTTCTTACTTGTGGATTTTCTGTAGTGTGGATTTGAATATTGAGATGGGCATTTGCCAGTAATGACTCTTGACTTTCCTACAAAAGAGCTGTGAATTGATAGTCAGCATGACCATCTTGATTTTTTACAGATGCAGCAATATTCTCTTGCATCACATGAACACAGGCTGAAGTGAAACAACTTTTGTGAAAACGTAATTTTTAGCAAGCTTCAAAACCATTTATACAGTCTGTACTACAAGTTGGAGAAGCAAGCTAGCCTGGAAGTAATATTTATCTGTCAGATTCCAGGGCACAAAGTGAAACTGTGGTAACATTTATGAATTTGGAGTGAATCAGACTGAGCACAATTTGTTAGTCTTTACTTATGCTGATAATTTAGATCAATATAATATCTGGAAGGATCAGATTTACATTTTATGAGAGCCGGTGACTAAGTGTGGCCATTTGCATTCTCTGTCTCTCTGCCTCTGCCTCTGCCTCTCCCTCTACCTGTCTGTCTGTCTGTCTGCCTGTCTCTCTCTCTCCCTCTCTCTCTCTCACACATACACACAGTGTTGTGACTAGAAAATGGGAAGAAGGAAAAAATATCTTGTATTCCCTTCTAAGTTTTGTGTGGCACAAAGTAACACACACAGGTAACGGCTTAAGAAATCAAATGAAAAATAAGCTGGGATTCAGACCACTAGGATTGCAGCTTTTGTTTCTTTTTAATATTCCTTGTAATTTCTCATGCTCATAATATAACAATATGCCATTAAAATGTGGTATATTCAAATAATACCCATGAATGGCTTTTTTCCTCCTGGATTTTTGGGCATTTTCTATGAATTTCTGGAGTTCCTCTGTAGAGTAAAAAGAATAGTTGTCCAAATCCTGTATAAGATTTTTTTTTTAAAAAAGAAGTCAATCTAATAGCTAGTAAAGAGACAATAGAAACAATATTAGCATAGCAATAGCAATAGCATTTAGGCTTATACAGCACCCCATAGCGCTTTAGAGCAGGGCTTTTCAATCTTTTCACAGATTGTACCACTTTTAGGCAATATTCGAGTACCACCAGCCACCTAGCAAGGTGTCAAAAACCTGATGACCCCCCCCAAAGGAAAAAAAGTGATAAAGTACAAGTAGTTCTTGACTTACAATAGTTCGCTTAGCAACTGTTCAAAGTTATGGCATTGAAAAAAGTGACTTATGACCATTTTTCACACTTATGATTGTTGAAGCATCCCCAGGGTCTTGCGATTTACATTTGGATGCTTGGCAACTGATTCATAATTATGACGGTCACAGAGTTCCATGGTCATTGATTCCCTTTTGCAACCTTTTGACAAGCAAAGTCAGTGGCCGGGAGGATGGCCAGCTCAACGTCGCTCAGATCGCGGGGCGCCTGTGGGGGTTGCGGGCAGGGCTGTGGGGGGATCTGGGGGTCTCTGGTGGAGGGGGGTGGGACTGGGGTGGGTGCCAGGGCATGGTCCACTGGAGGAGACTCACCGTCCCTCTTGTCCAGTGGCGTGGGCTGCCCGGAGCCCTGGGCAATGGAAGGCAAGCACCCAGCCCCGAGGGGGTGCCTGGCTGCACTTACCTCCTTGTCAAGGCTGCTGCTGCTGATGTGCCTGCTCTCCTTGGCCAGGCTGCTCATGGTGGGTGCAGGAGGGCAAAGTGCTTGGGTCAGAAGGAGGCCCACTCCCTCTCCATGTGAGGAGAACTGGCTTTGTAACCAAAGCAAACTTAGCAATAGGATGGGAGACCATGAGGATAGGCCAGGAGGAGGGGGCAAGGGAATGGCAAAAGGGCAGCAGGGCTGCTGGTAACCAAGTGCTAAGGCAGGACTTCCCTCAGACCCTCCCTCTCATTCCAACCTTCCTTTCTTCCTTCCTCCCTCCCTCCCTCCATCCATCCATCCATCCATCCATCCATCCATCCCTAGACCCCCTGTTTCACTGCCTACCTGCTTTTCATTCCCATCTCCTTCCTCCCTTCCTTCCTATTTCCCTCCCTCCCTTCTTCCCTGCCTCCCTTTCTCATTCCCATCTCCTTCCTTCCTTTCTCCCTCCCTCCGTGCTCAAGAAGAAACAAGGGGAGGGGGAGAGGCTGGTGGCCATGGCTTGAAAGGCCACTGCAAATTCCTGGACAAGAGCTGCACAGCCTTAAGAGCAGAGTGGCAGGAAGATATTTACGATGAGGAAGGGAGAAAAACAGGCAAGAAACACAGCGGGGGAGGGGCCACCCTCCACGAGGAATGAAGAAAGGCACCATCCCCAGAAGGAGACCAACAAATGGCCCTCGCCCACTTCACTCACATGGCTCTGTGGGCTCTGGAGGAGGGGACACCGTGAGCAGCATGAGAATCCATGTTACTTGCACTATGCTGCCAAGCCCCCAGCCTGCCTGGTTTCAGCAGACAACAGCACACTCTCCTCACCATGCAGAGAGGCTGGGCTGGGCACCATTCCCTGAAGGAGGAGGTGCATGCCTGGCATGGATGGCTGCCAGGAAGTTGTAGATTGGCTCCAGGCCGACCTGTTTGATCTCCTGTCCTCTCTCCCCCTCTCCTCCTTCTTTTCTCTTCGATGCAGCTCCAGCTGACTCCTCCTCCCAAGGCTGCATCTTTTTTCCCCTCTCCCTCTCCCGCCAAAACTGCCTCCTTTTATAGCCTCTTCTGTCTTTACCCTCCTCCTCCTTTCTCTTCCAGGTGAGCCAGAAATGCCGATCCTGGGGCCTTTGTCTCATCCCAGCAGCTCTGCAGCTCCTGAGGACTCTCTCACAGAAAGACCTGCACTTTGGCTCATTCCCCCCCCCCCCGCTACACTTGGTTAGGCTGGGCAGAGTTGTGTACCACTTGCCAGGTGCCAATGGCATGCATACCACTGGTTGAAAAGCCCTACTTTAGAGCACTCTCTGAGTAATTTACAATGTAGGAGCATTGTTTGTATATTGCCCCCAACTATCTGGGTCCTCATTTTACTGACCTTGGAAAGATGGATGAATCAACCTTGGACCCTGTCAGAATCAAACTCACTCTATGGGCAGAGTTTGCCCGTGATGTTGCACTTTAACCACTGCGCTACCAGGGCTCCTAAAAGATAATCATTGCTTATTTACAATGATCACTTGGAATATTGCAAAACAAAATTGAAGGATAAGGGTATCAGCTTCAGGAGCCATTTAACAGTTGATATTGTGTTTATGCAGGAGACCTGGATATAGGAGGAGCTGAGCTTGGCTTAAATCAGTGTTTCTCAACCTTGACAATTTTAAGGCATGTGGACTTCAACTCCCAGAATTCCACAGCCAGCATTGCTGGCTGTGGAATTCTGGGAGTTGAAGTCCACATGCCTTAAAATTGTCAAGGTTGAGAAACACTGGCTTAAATGTTCAAGAAGAGCCTAATATTTGAAACCTATCCTATTAATATTGTTAGCAGTAATGTGCCTAATACTAATAGTTCATTTTGCTAATTTTGCCTATTGGGTTAAATGCTTGATGCTATCTTAATATTAAATTCTGGAGTCCACTGTGCTTACAGCAGGAAGACACACAGTTCATCCATTAAGCAAAAGTTTTTAGTGTATCCATTGGCCCAGAATAACTTCTCTTGCTAACTCAGGGAGTAAATTATCACAACCAGAGGTTGATAACTTATTTGGGGTATGATTTTTTTTTCTATGCAAAATATGCTTGAAAGGACATGTTGTGACCTTAATTTGATTGCTAAATAACAGCAAGACAGCTTGATTTCAGCTGATGTAGATAATGGACATTTTTAAAAACAACCTTCATTTAAAGTTGAGGTTATAACTAGATCTCCAGACCTTCACTTCACCTGCATACTAAATTTCCTGATTAACAAAAGGTAATTTCAACCCTTTTTGATTGTTGATGATAAAAATGAGTTTTGTGACTTCTACTCTACTTTTGTGGCTTCTAGTCTACATCTTATTGTGCGTGATGTGTCGATGACAAGAGTTCACCCAGTTGCATCCAATCTATGAATGACATCAAGACTGTTATAATGAGATTCAAAATAAAGGCAGCTATTTTAATGCCTGGATAGTTTTTCAGAGTAAAGCTCCTGAATCCTGCTTTCCCAGACAGGGATGAGTTATGTGTGACCTATTCGCAAATTGAATAGAGGAAAAAGAAAAGATTATGGAAAACCCAAGGATTTAGTTGATGGCAATTAGCATCCATTCTGCTATTCTGACACATCTAATCTTTATTAGTATGGCATAATTGCCAAAACACAGGTGACACAATAACAACAAAAAACCATTTTTACTCTTTCAAGTCACTGCCAAGCAAATAGGGAGAGAATTCTGTGAATAAAAGCTGTATTTGACTGAGGTCTATAAAATCCCTAGATTACCTTTATTCTTGATGTTACTCAGAGCAAAGCTACGATTTCTATATTGCATTCTTTCTTCTTCACAAGTGATATGTCTTACTATGGCTGGCTTTCATTGTTAACTCATTCTTATTCTCATCTAAAACAGCCAGTCCCTGATGCTCTAAAAATGTCTTGGGGCAATCTCCCACCCAGCAATTTAAAAGAACATATTTGGACAATGCTTACTGTTGTTCAGTTGTTAAATCATGTTCAACTCTTCATGACTCCATAGAGGTTCCCCTGTTCTCCACTGTTTCCTAGAGTTTGCCCAAACCCATGTTCATTGTATTGATGACACTGTCTAATCATATCATCCTCTGTTGTCCTTTTCTCCTTTTGCCTTCCATCAGAGTCTTTTCCAATGAGTCCTTCTTCTCATTTGGTGGCCAAAATATTTGAGCTTCCGTTTCAACATCTATTTGGACAATGCTTATAGGATAGTTTAATACAGCACATATACTCAGAGCTTAATGCCACTTTTGGTTGTTTTCTTTGTCTCTTTATAGGGTTCTGCTCTGATCCTCCACCTTCTCTTTGTCCATCTTTCTCTCAGTTCTACTCTTTCTACATACCTGCAACCAATTTCCTTCTGCTGCCTAGGCTTTCATCTTCTTTATGCCTTGACAACCTTACTTGAAGAACATCATTTAATGCAGTTGCTTTGCTTAGTAGCTACATAGACAAGTTCTTCTCAGCCAGTTCATAGCAGTAATCAAGCAGGATTTTTTTTTAAATAAGAGCTTCTTTATGACAGTTCACAATGATGAGCATCTTCTCCTCTGAAAAGCTCATTTGATCCAGAACCTATCCAGATGATGGTAGAAATGTGGACTTTGCTTTAAGTTCATGATTCTTTAAAAATATATCTGGAGACTTCTGGGTATATGGGGATGTGGAGAGTAACTCCACTGTATTTTAAGGAAATAGACATGCTCCCCCCCTATGTGAATAATATAACAATAATTAAGAATTCTTAAAGTGACAATAGATTCTTAGATCAGGGGTGGGGAACTATGGCCCTTTTATGACTTGTGGACTTCAACTCCCAGAATTCCTGATCCAGCCATAGTTCCCCACCTCTGCATTAGATGGGTGAGAGTTGTTCATTTTTTAATCTATCTATAACATGAGTACAGTAAAACAGAAGATCACTCTTCTCTGAAATACAAATGCTTTGTGATGCATACCATTTAAAATCAACATAATCATAAACATTTAATGTTTGCAACCACTTAGATATTTTCTATCTATATTGTTTTTCTTTATAGCAATGCTGGACAGGGAATTCTGGGAGTTGAAGTTCACATGTCTTAATGTTGCCAAGATTGGGAACCCCTGGGATATAGGAAAACAAGATGGAAATTATTAAAATGTAACAGCAAAAGAGAAAGAGAACAGAACCACAACAGGTTTATCAGCCTTCATGATGCCACAGGCTCCTTTGCTTCTTATGCTACAAAAATCCCAGCAAGGCTCTCTTGATTAGTACTTTTAACTGTTCCAAAACTAGAAAGTGCTCAGCTCTAAGGCAGGTACAATCTGAAATTGGTAGAAGGAAACACATCAAAAGGAGAGTTGATTGTAGCAAGGAAGGGTGTGAGCAACTACTTTATTTTTACAATGACTGGAAACAGTAAGGTTTAATAAATTAAAGCTAGAAGTTTTGTGAATTACATAGAATGCATATAAAACTGGATTCTATTGTGCTTCTTCCATTAATATACAGAGCAAGTCTTCATTTGGCTACAGTAAATTAGAGCAGTTCAGTGCTCACCTTTGTAGGAAACCTTTTTTGCAAAATAATTATAAGTACAAGCTCATTTCCTGAGAAAACCACGTGTGCTATGTATCAAAAAAATCCCTTTGGTGGAAAAAAAAAGATCCCTTATATGTGAATTGTTTCAGTTCAAAGAATAGCTTTAGTTGTTCAGAATGTGAACAAAATGGGAAAGAGGGAAGGAATGATCGAAAACAAGATATTATCATATGCAACAATGACAAAAGCAGGAAGACTAGGAAAGTAGAAATTACCTACATATTATAAGTTTTCTCCCTGCCTCGTTCTTAACTGGGGGTGGGTGGGGAGGGGAGGGAACCATGGAACTGCAGAAAGATGGATTATATTTTTATTAATGTAGTGATCATGTCCAGCACCCCCCCTCCCCCGTTTTTCATATAGGAAACAAGAATATATATTTTTGGGACACCACCAAGGTACAAATGATTGAACTCCCAGAAAGGTAATTTTCCCTTCCAGAGTTTCTTGCTGCCACTTCCATTTAACGCCTTCTCAGCAGCTTTTTAAAAATGTGCCTGCCGTTAAATATATGGGCAGGATAATTAGCAGCAAGCCCAGCTGGAAAATAACACAGCTTATCATGGCCATTGTTGTTATATAGTGGATTGTTGTGAAAAGCAAGGTAAAACACATGAGGCAGAATTACTACAATTTATTCATTTATTTATTTATTTATTTTGTTTAAAATCTTTATAGCCTACTCCCTAATCCAGAAGTTTTGAGGCTATTGCGCACTATAGGGAAATGAATGCAGATGTACTCAGCTATGGGGACATCTCAGCTTGAGCAACTGTGAGTGGAAACAGAGCAGAGTGATCCTGTATTGACAGGTCCAGGCGGTGTTTGTGGCAACATTTTTGTAAGTGTTTATTATTACGTTCTCCCTACTAGGGTTGCCAGGTCTGCTTCCAAAAAATAGCGGACAAACGGGGGGGGGGGGTTTAAGTAGTAAAAAAAGTAGACTGTACAGCTTTAGATTATGTACCATTTCATCATAAAGCTTTTGAATTAAAAAATGTCCACTATTTTGTGAAAAAAAATAGTGAACATAATGTGAAAAAAGTGGACTGTCCACTCAAATAGTGGACACCTGGCAACCCTACTCCCTACAATTGAGAGTGAATGATTGGCCCAGAGTCATCAAGCCAGCTTTATGCCTAAGGGAAGACTAGAACTCATGATCTCTAGCTTTGTGCCTTTAACCATTACATTAAACTCTCTCTTGTCCTCACTTTGGGGATAGTCAAACAGAAAGCAAGGTTCCAATAGTGAAGGGGTTGGATCAAAAGAAACTAAATTATCCTTTTTTCAGGATAAAAATCAAGCCAACCCTCTTTTCTCCCAAGTCTTTCCTTGAAGACATTTTCTTGCATTGTGTTTGTAACTATGTCTGATTTGAATATTGTGAAGAAATGCTTTATCAATTCTTGGTTGCTGCTCCTCATCCTCCTCCATAATTTGCTAGCTTAATGCTTTGCCTTATGGTATATGTTGTGTTTCCATAAGTCTTGGGAGGATTTTTTTAAAGGTCTGTGCTATGTAGGCGTGGAGCTGACGTGTAATAAAGACCAGTCAGAAATCTATCCTTTTGATGAGATGGACCATTGTATCAGTAAAATGAAGAAGGAAAAGCAAACAGTATTTTTTCTTTCAAAGATATTCATGTTCTCTGTCAGCCCACTGGCTGCCTAATTTTCTGTCACACGTTAAGTGACCACAGGGAAAAAATATGGAATTATTCAACTTGTTTACACAAATATATGGTTAAACTTACATCAGGAAGAAGTCAGTTTTCTATGGATATTAATCTGTACCTCCATCCTTTTGCTTTTTCACAGATGAGCAAATTGATGGACAGCCACTGATACATAGCATAATATACTACACTTTCAAAATAAAATCATAACCCATCCTCCTCCTAATATTGGTTGGCCTACTTAGAGAAAGCATATGAAAATAGGACCACCATACAACTATGTATACAGTGTGAACAACAGTGTGTCAAGGCCCAAGAACCAAGACAGTCAGATAAAATTACTTCTGACCAGTTTTCTTAATTATTCCTCACCTACAGACAGAAATCTTGCTAAACTACAGCAAGTACTTGATTATGAAAGGTATACTCTGAGAATCTCTAAGAAGGAGCTACCTTGACCTTCTTCCCCTCAATCAAACTATCTAAACTTTACTGCCTCTTGGCCTTCTGGAATGCAGCCCCTCTCTCCTGGGAATCCAGACTACATTCCACCACAAAATACCATTATATACTAATATTGCAATGCTATTATACTATTGCCCCTTATGGATCCAGTGCATAATGACAATTTTATTCTTAATCATGTTAACCTGTTCTTTGAATGCCTGGGCCTTATTGATCACACCAAATTTCTTTAGATTTGAGACCATTGTTAAAAAGCAGGTGCAAGAATGGTTTATATCTAATACCTGCAGAATAGCGCTAATGTTTTGAATACAGAAGTAACATTGATCATTGTGAGAAAGTCCAATTAGGTTGACTGGATGTAGAGAATGAAATAGGATGCAATGTCAAAATCAGTTTGTAAAGGAAGAACAAGCAACTGGATGGAAGAAAAATACTGAAAGAGTCATGGTTGAATGGAGTTGATGAAATCCTCAGAAAGAAAGATGGGAAAATTTAAAGAATAAGAGACAACATATGAATCGATGTAAAAATATAGTGGAAGCAAGGGTGGCTTGCAAAAAGAGAGAGGTTGAAAAGGCACGATCAATAGTGTTGGTGTGCAGGGGATATATTTAGCTTTCTTTTTCTTGTCTCTCCAGGTTTTAACTTTTTTTTTACCTGATAATCTTTTCTGAACTTTGCATAAAATTGCTATCTCAAAAGGCACTAATGTGGTGTCAATATATGTGGGTATGTGTGAAATCGATGTTGCAACGTATTTTAATGTAAATAAAAAAACTGCTCACCCCCCCCTTAGGTTTTATTTACATTTATAGTTTGCACAATATATAAAACTTTTCATATAGACATGTACATGTGAACGCACGCATACTTGCAGAATTATTTGCAATGATAATATTTATAGCCCTTTAAAATGTTGCATTTTGATGAAACCAGGTTTACCAAGTCTTTTGTATTAAGCTGATTTAGAATTCTTGGATTTCTGGTAATAAGAAACTTGTTTTAGCATTTAGGGAAACAACAAATGTCAACAGGTAAAACAACACAACCACAATATTTAATAGCCTTTGGCAACAATTGACAGAAGAAGTGGGGCTTTTTCATCCATAGTGACCCAAAGGTTCATTGTAGGACATATTATTTCAAATACTTAATCAGTGTCAGTTTAAAGTACAAAATTGGCAGCAATGAAGCACCTCAGAAATCAAACAGAAAAGGTGTGAGCTCCAGTGACTTGTGAAAGAGCATATCCATTTGAATCACTACTTTTTATCCTTTCTTCTCTGAACATTGCCTAGTTCCCACCTTGCATTCAAGGAAATGACCTTTGACTCAAATAGATTAATCCTTTTGACATTTTCCTTCCTTACTGACTTCAGCTAAATTTAGTTCTTATACCTGAGAAGGCATCTTCAGTAAAATTAAGGTTTTGTTCCAGTCTCCCTTCCCCCACTTTTTTTCCCTTTTTTTTCCTTCTAGGACCAAATGTAAGCAAAACCAGCATAGAACTGATCTAGGCTTTCCTTAGAGGTTGCAGCATTTGCCCCTTCCTCTTCTCCTATTTGGAATCTCTGTAATCAGAAAAGAAGTCTCAGTGTAGTAAATAAAATCTTCAGGATAATCTTCCCACAAGTCTCCTCCTTCCTTAGCACTTATCTTTATTTCATTTCTGTTATTATTATTATTTTTCCTGCTCAATATTTCTCTTGCTGTTCTGACACCTTTTCTCCCATCATTTTCTTTGCTAATTGAAGAGAACGTCCACGGTATCTGTCAATGAAGCACTGCCAGAATCAAGACCTGCTTAATTCCAGTAATTGTTGCACCCTGGGCCTTTAAAAGAAGATACAGTTCCAATCCTTGACAGCCCTGAGGGCAGCTTAAGGACTTGCTGAGATACAGAGTAAGTCATATTAAGCCGAAGCAATCATTTTTAGTCTGATGCTTATCACATATGTTGTCCCACAGGTCCAGTCATTCAGCAAGTCAGGTCCCGATAAGCAGTGTTTCTCAACCTTGACAATTTTAAGGCATGTGGACTTCAACTCCCAGAATTCCACAGCCAGCATTGCTGGCTGTGGAATTCTGGGAGTTGAAGTCCACATGCCTTAAAATTGTCAAGGTTGAGAAACACTGAGATAGAGGTAGCCAGGGATAGTAAGAACTTAAAAGATTTCAGAGTGGAAAAGCTCAGGTAGAAACAATTCAAAGAGGAAAATGAAATTCAGAACGTTCATGAATGTGCATGTAGTACCTATTCCTTAAGGCAAATTTTTGTTTCTTGCAATCACACTGCATTTATGGAGGTCAACTGGCTTAAAAGCTGTTAGGACTGGCTTTTCCCCAAGATGTTTGTATTCAGTTGACTTTTTCCTTTGAATCAAGATTACTCCCAGCCCGGTAACTAACTTGCCTTGGGAATAAATGCCATAGGACCCTTTATTCGAGAGACAGCTCGTTAGAGTTTTCATTGGTGGCACAATGAAAACTCTAACGAGCTGTCTCTCGAATAAAGGGTCCTATGGCATTTATTTGTGTTGAACTATTATACGTCTTATGCACCAGAGACAAATTCCTTGTATGTCCAAGCACACTTGGCCAATAAAGAATATTCTATATTCTTTCATTTCTTCATCCATAGCAGTTTGCCAAGATGAAAATAAGCCAACAAATATAAAACAAAAAAAATATATAATCAAGGATTTTTTAAAAAGAGCAAAAGAAAAGTTAGAAAATCCTTAAAAAGTATAGGATTTCCCCAGGTTAAGAACAAATTCCAATGCTAACTCTTTATTTAACCCAAAATTGTATGCAACTCAAACTTACGAATTGGCTGCTTATTGGTGGATGTTGCAGATGGCATTCTTCTTTCCTAGGCCTCTGAAAACTAAGAGACTTTCAGAAACTGCTGAAAACCACTGAAAGCAGGCTGCATATTTAAAACATGCAGCTTCAGTAATTTTTGAGGGTATTGTGCTGCTTTGGTGGTTTGTCACAGGGTCACTTTTGGTAATAGGCAGCCTTATTCATATTTAGGGGGTGTCCTTAAGTTGGAAGTTCTTAACATGGGGACTGACTGTTGTTTGTTTCCCTGTTTCTATTAAACAATTCAGAAAATGGTGCAGTATGACAAGCTTCCCAAGGCAGGGTATTCTGGAAAATATATTTAATGTGCATGTTATCATTGCACAAAAGTTACAAAATTAAGTATGGAGTATGATTTGACACTAGAGAAAACAGCCTAGCTGACTTAAGCCCAATTTGAAAGTTCCTTATTCCAACTGAGGCCTTAATTGTAAATTTTATCTACATGCTCTGAATCTCTATTTCCTTCATTGATAGCCACTGGATATTCAAAACAATAGATTAAAAAATATCACACCTCCTCTCTTTTCTTACACAAACAGATATTTTAATAATATATTTCATGTCCCACATAGAAGGACATTCACAATGGCACTATTTGACATTACAGGTAGACATCCCAATGTCTTTTATCATTATCTTCTTGGTGTGTGCTCCAACAACAAGGTTGAATTTGTGGAATATTGCTAGACTGTCCCTTATGTCACAATAAGACACTGTGGTCTTAATGAACCAGGAACTATCATGCTTTCCTACCTATCACAATCAACTCAGATAGATCAACTGTTCCAAGAGTTTCAGTGTCCAGTGCAAGAGTTGAAAAATCTAAAGAAGACACAACATGTCTGGTTGTTATCATTGGAAACTGGTCAGTTTCTCTCAGCCAACTAAGCCCAATTTTATTTTTCCCTTTTATGTCTTTTTTCCACAAGTGTTGACTTCCTTATTGTAGCTCTTTCCAACAACCCATGTATAGAATCTTGATATTTTTCATAACCCTTTAGTCTTTGCTGAGTTTGACCTACTTATTAACTTCTTTTGTATTCTAAATGCTCTTAATTTTTTAATCAAAATAATTAAAGTGTTTTATTTCTTTTAATTAAGTTTTTCTCTCTCTCATACAGTCTGAGGTCATTCACAAAAAATAAAAAAATCAAATAAATCTGTTTGGCACATTTGAGTAACACGTCTAGGAATATAATAATCTTTTGAGAAGTATATCAGAATTCTGATAATTGTGACATGGCTGCACTTAAATTTAGAATTGTTAACTCTAAAATATTGTGATTATGTTTTATTGCTTGGCAGATTGGTTGAGAATAAGTTAAAGATTACAAACGTGAATAAGATTGGTGTCCCTCCTTCCTTCCTTCCTTCCTTCCTTCCTTCCTTCCTTCCTTCCTTCCTTCCTTCCTTCCTTCCTTCCTTCCTTCCTTCCTTCCTTCTGAAAGCAGTTTGTCCATTTTATGGATTTCTCTAAAAGAATGTGCATATTCTTCATATTTGTGTCTTTGTGTGTGAATTAGAAGGTAGAATTTGATGGAATGATATATAATACAGAGGTGGTGGTATTTTTAGAAATGGCTAAGTTTCAAGAAAAAAAAGGTGAAAGGAACGCCAACTATATTTTGTTGGAGGAACTGAGTTCTCTTTCCTTTTTATTCCAGTTATTTGTTGGCAAGAAACCTCAACTGTTTAATGTTGATCCCGAATTGCATGAATGAATGAGTTGGAATTGGTTCTGCTTTGGAGAAATTTTGCTTCCAGATCTGATGCAGATCTCCAATTTTTATGCATGCTTATAATTTATGTCTCATATATTAGTATAAATCACAATGGTAGACATTCTCATTTTCTTTTATAATATCTTTCAGCAACTTTTCCTAAACAATAGTTTTCTTATCTTTAAATTTAATTTATGGCTCATTGGTGTTATGCATTTTCATCTTAAAATGGCATTAATCAGAACTAAAAAGTAATACCATTTGAAAAGAATCATTTTTTCCCCTAGATCAAAGAACAACATAATTATGTTATAGCAAGATTCTGGATCATTAGTACAGCAATGCCTCACAATCTCATCTCCATGTTTCTGCTTTTGTTTTGAATGTAGAAATTGATGGTGTTGAGATATTTTCTTTGATTATGTTGTAAGGAATGAAAAATGTTCGTTCCATGCTAAATTTCCTTTTCCTCTCCCCACCATAACATCAAGTTATCCCGTGTTCTTTTGTCACCTTATCCTATGTCCTTTGTTTGCTATGGTTAATTGCATCAGAGCCTACCTCCCAGCTGAGTAGAGCAGGGAGGCAGTGTTTAACAATTGATAGAATGAACTGTTGTAAAATGACAAAGGAGAAGAGAAAACAACTTAGCATGACGTTGCAATTTTGACCATAGGTCCAATATTTGATATAATGTGGTTAAATATACAATTGATTGGACGGGTACTATCATGTTTATATTATATTGTATTTGTTAATTGACATTTGTTTAATCTTGAAAATTGCCTAAAGTCATTTTGGAGTCAGGCAGTGCCTATATCTAAATAAATACTCCTGCCACATTGATTTGTGTTCATATTTTGTGGTCCAGCATATGTACCTCACAGTGCACACTAGAGCAGCTACAACTCAATATTTTATCATTGCCTTCCCATGGGTTTTTCATCATTCGTGAAGAGAAATGAGGCAAACATTTGCTTGGCTCTGCCAAATATTTCTAACACACCATCCCTTTGTGTCAGAGTGTATAAAACCTATACAAATTGCACTGGTATGCAAAGGACAGTTTCAGTAGCTGCAGTAACAACCAGTAATCAGAAAGACTGAGTAAAAATGAGCCCGAGACCAGATTTGTACTGTACAGCATGGCTGCCCAACGAAATACCAGGAATTAATTTAACTTCCAAAATCTTGAGGGCTGCCCCAGACCCTCTCCAAATTTTGCAGTGAAACGTACATTCAATTAGATCAAATTTTCTTTCTGTCAAACCTTCACCCATCTGGGAAACTGTGGCTCCTGTCACATTTCCAGAATCCTCTATCCCGAGTAGGTTGCTCAGGATCTGCTATACACCTTTACCTAGCAATAAGTCCCCATAAAATTCAGTTTCTAATTCAATAAGGCTATAGAGGGCTTGAGAATTACAGTGGACTTTTGAATTCAGACTGCAATTTTTATTTTTCCTGATATACTATCAGACAAAAAGAGAACTGGGTTAATAGAAATGCCACTCTCCAATATTAATGCAGGTAGTCCTTGACTTACGACACAATTGAGCCCAAAATTTATGTTGCAAAGCGGGACATTTGTCAAGTAAGTTTTGCCCCTTTTACGATTTTTCTTGCCACAGTTATGAAGTGAATCTTTGCAGTTGTTAAATTAGTAACAAGGTTGTTAAGTGAATCTGGCTTCCCCATTGACTTTGCTTGTCAGAAGGTTGCAAGAGGAGAATCACATGACCCCAGGGGCACTGCAACCATCAATATGAGTCAGTGGCCAAGGGTTCGAATTTTGATCAGATATAAAAAAACAGTCATAAGTCATTTTTTTCAGTGCTGTTGTAACTGGTCGCTAAATGAACTGTTGTAAGTCGAAGATGACATATAGTGGCAGAAATGTGAATTTGTGCAGGTAAATATTTATTTGTTTGTTTGTTTACATTTATTGGCTGCTCAACTCCATTGCACTCTGAGTGGCGTACAAAACTAGAGGCAAAATAAACGTAGCTAAGAATATTAAAGGCACCAAGGGGCAGACTAAACTACTCTGTGTATAAATCCCACTAACTAAACCAGGGGCCATGAAACAATGACAATCGCCGATTCTGGGGCTGGGATCAGAGTGAAGTTTTCAAGGCTTTCCAGAACCCCAGGAGAGAGGGTCATGTCTTTATCCCTGGAGCGATGCTCTTCCAGAAGATGGGAGCTTCAAGAGAGAAGGCACACTTCCTCGGTCCCACAAGATGGCAATGTTAAATGGAGGGGAGCTGGAGTGCATCCACTCTGCTAGAACACACTCGGTGGGCAGAAAGAGTTGCAGCCAAGCAGCTTCTCCTATATTATTCCCATCAAGACTTTCAGGCAGGCAAAATCTTCTCTCCCAGCACCTGATGTTTAAACGTATATTAATATACACCTACTTTTAATAGTTTGGGTATCATGATTTTTTTTCCCCTAAGCAATTCTTTTGTTTTCTCAAAGTCCCTTCACAGCCTGGTTACCGTAATAGCATGCAACAAATACCACATTCGCCACGCCCGACTGAGTGACAGCGATCAGCCCTGCTAATTTAATCAACTTCCACAGCCATTTCATTACTTACTTAAAGCAGTTTTAGTCCAACTAACTACTCATGCTCAAATCAGACATAGTGTGATTCCAAATCCATCTGTCACATTAATTTTGCTTTTCCTTCACCACCGCCTGTAGTTGCATGCTGTGAGATGCGCTCATTTGGAAACGCCTGGTGTTTTCGTTAAATGGAAAACAGGGACAACAGAAGCAAAAGGTAACCAAAATGACAGTGTGCCCTGAAAACTCTTGACAGGAACTGATTCATCTTGTTGCTACCTTCCAAATGTTGGAGGCAAATGTATCAGCTGACTCTTGTGCGATCACTGCTGGTTCTCGGCCCTTTAAAACCAGACACTGTCATTTATCAGTAAACAATACATTTTCTTAATGAAACAGAACTGCAACTGTCCTGCTGTGCTTAAATAAAAGAGAAAGGCTCTCAATTATTTTGAAGCTTTTTTTTTTTTTAATTCTCCATACTTGCCAAGGAACCATTTTTAACTAGAGGTTTTTAAGCTGCTGAAATGAAATATACAGTCTTGCACAGTTTTGTGCGTTTGGGCCAAAAAGAGAAAAGAGTTTCATGGAGAAAATGTTTGACATGTTATCAAAACTCAGCACCCATAGAAGGAGCTTCAGTTCCTCTTGATTCATGCCAAAACATTAGCAGTGGGGTGGGCAAAGCACCCGATGCAGCACACTTTCTTTTCCATTATGATATTATTTTTTTTAAAAAAAAATCTGTGAATTGTGCTGTAGCAGTTTTTGGCAGCCAAGAGCTTCCAAATCTATTGTAGCTGTAACTCCCGCATACTCCATTTTCACTCTGGAATTTCTCTTCCCTTTTCACACATAAACCCCCAATTTTTCCTTCAAACTTCTCTTCCAAGACTTGCTTCCCTTAGAAGAGAATATCTGTCATTCATGGTTGAACTGTGGGGCCCTTGATGCTCTCTGAGCTTGGTAGTTTTCTTGCAGATGTCTCCTTAGCCAAACTAGGTAACGTGTCACTGATCACTAGCACTGATGATATTACCTAGTTGGGTAATGAAATGTCTGCAAGAAAACAGAGAGCACCAAGGACCCTACTTGTTTCCATTTAAATCTTTCCTTTTTCTAATGTTTATTATAATTTAATTAATAGGATAATTTAAATATCATATACTTTTGAGAAGAATAATAAAGGCACCGTAATGCATTGGTTCAGATGAAGTGAGGACATTTTGCTTTCAACAAAAATTCTGGGATAGATTACTCGGTATCAGCCATAGCATAATCACAGTTATGACTCCCAATTTTTTAAAGTCCTTGAAATGAAATTGCCTTTCATACAGCTTTCTTCAACAATTAGAATATTCCTGGTTTTGAAGATATATGCTGGTTATACTTAATGATAAGTGACATTTAAGAATATATAAAGGAAGGAAGGAAGGAAGGAAGGAAGGAAGGAAGGAAGGAAGGAAGGAAGGAAGGAAGGAAGGAAGGAAGGAAGGAAGGAAGGAAGGAAGGAAGGAAGGAAGGGGAAGACTTTGCAGTAGCTGTAATGTTTTAAAGAAAACACTAAACAGAAATGGAAAACTCTTTATAGAAAGAAAAGAATTACTGTAACTCCATACAAAGAGCACAATGTTTGGTATTTTTTAAACTGTTTATCTATGCCAGTTAAGGTTTATTGTTTATACTGATCATGAATTTTTGTTGTTTATATACAACGAAAGGTAGCTGCACTGTAAACAGAGAGTAATATAGATATGCTTTAAGATTTAGTGATCTGCAATTTAAGAGGAGTTATTCATGCACTAAATCCATAATCTGTCCCTTACATTTTTCTCTGCCAAGCTTCACTTTGGATTGGAAGAAATGAACATGGAAAATGGTAGAAAAGTCCCCAGGTGCAATTCCTCTTTGGACATTTACTCTGCCTAAATCAGACCCTTTTCTTTTCTTTTCTTTTTCTTAAGTTCAATTCACTCAGTATTGCATGGATCTTGCCAAGCATTTAGCTTCTCATTGAGGAGCCTAACAGACCATAAATTCAGCGCCAAGTGATTCATTAAAGCTGTATGGCATGACTATCTGATATTATAACCCAATTTATGTATACTGCAGAAAACATTCTCTTTGCTTCAGAAGGGAAAAAAAAAAAACTGCTCAACTTTAACTAAGTAGGGAGACTGTACCTGTACTCTGTTTAGAATTTGAAAAGATTTATGCTAGCAAAAATTTCTTGATAAGGCTGGTTTTGTATGGTACGTAGATGGTGAGTTGCTTATTAAGGATTCTCCTCTCTTCTGCAACTGATCCCTGAAGTCTTTAATTCTGCCTCTTTACATCTTTTCTAAAGATGAATAATTGAAGTCTCCTACAAATCTGACTCTTCACTGTCTTGGTGTAAAATTCAATTTGAATGTTTCAGTCAATGTATTGGGCAAAGTCTAATGTTGTGTGAGCTGACTTGGCTCATTTTCTGTTAGACACTATTTCCCTTCTTGTTGCTTCTCTCCAAAACTGAAGAAACAAAGTGGATTGTTTACATTGCAACTCTCACATTCCTTTATCATTGCTCTGCTAACTGGGGCCAAAGGCAACTTGTCCAAAACAGCTGGAGAGCAGTACTGTACATGGAATATTATAAAGGTATAGGTGAAGTTTTTTAATAGCTTACAAAATCTAGGTTTTGTTTACTTACATTGTTCAGGCACATCAGATAGACCAGATAGAAAAATATTGTTAATGTTAAATAGTAGTTTTTCCTTACAGATAACAATTGATTTAAAATTCAGAATAGAAAGAAAACATAGTGGTAGTATAAAGATGTACAGGTAGTCCTCACCCTTTGGCTGGCTTATTTTGTGACCATTTTTTAAAAAAATTCTTCCATTCAGTTGTATCTGATTCATAGACCTGCCATTTTTTGGCAAGGTTTTTTAGAAGAGGTTTGCCATTGCCCCCTTCCTAGGGCTGAGAGACAGTGACTAGCCCAGGTCACCCAGGTGGCTTTGTGCCTAAGGAGAAACTAGAACTCAAAGACGCCTGAAAAATCAGCTTTGCAACCAATCTTCTCATTTATGAGTGTCACAATGTCTAACAGTCCCATAACTACCATTTAGGCATTTCACAACTGGCACACATTTCCAACCATCACAGCATCCCACAGTCACCTGATTGCCATTTGTGTTCTTCACAATTGGCTTCCAACAAAATGGACAATGCAGAAATGAAATTGCAAGTCACAGTTGTGTGATGTCTTGCTTAACAACCATATGATACACTTAATGACAGAAGCAGAAGCAGCAGTTATACATTTGTCATGGTCATGTGATAGTTTAGCAAACACAGAGCTTAGCAATGGAGTTGCTTGTCCCAATTGTGGATGGTAAGAGAGGATTACCTGAAATGACAAATGTCAGGAACTTATGCTTCTAAATGTCAGCTTAGTGGAATGCAATTTCTTCTCAAAATAATTAAAGTTGGCTAAATACTCTATGAAATGATCCCAACTTCTTTTGCTGTTCCACAAACATTATGATAAAATTTCTCCGAACAAAGCAAGGACTGTCTTTTGTTTAAAAATCACTGTAAAAGGCACAATACATACTATAATGTGTAAGGCAGTGGTGGGATTCAGCCAGTTTGCATCACTTCGCAGAACCGGTAGCTAATTTTTTGTTGCCCAGGCCTAGAATGGAGTTCTGGAAGCGGCATCCACACAGAGAATTGGTTGTTCACATATTTGAATCCCACCACTGGTGTAAGGTATATATTAAGCCATTTAAAAAAAGACATTTTTGATTCATGGATAAAAAAAAATGGAAACACTATATTTTTAGGACCATGAGCTGTATGTTGCCTTTAAATCACATGCGGCGGTGGGGCTGCATTTCAGAAAACAGAGCCAAATGAAAAAGTGTGCAGAATTTTGAACCCAGTGGTTGTGTCAATTACACGTAATCAATTGCACTTAGCCTGGTTATTATTAAGAAATTGGAACTTTTTCCTTTTTGTCAATGGCAACTTAATGGACCCAAATTTGAGGAACTTGGAGGCTGAACATCAGTATTTGGAGAGCACAAAAAGAGTTTGGAACTTTTAATTAAGTTCATCTTCTTACTGAGTTATTTTTACATATAACATACATTCAAGAGACAGGAGCACATAGGGAAGAATGTGTGTGTGTGTGTGTGTGTGTGTGCCCGTATTGTTATGCTGTTGGATAAAAGATCAGTCCTAGTTGATTTTATATTAATTTTGGTTATTTCAGTTTGGTATTGGAGCAGAGTTTAAGGTGAAGCATAAACAGGAGGGAATTGAGAAGCATTAGGCTAGGAGTTGCTTCCTAAGCATTGATTTTTCTCATGCATTGGCACTAGGGCTACAAATGTTTTCGCTAGATTAGTTGAGAAATGCAGAATTGATTGCCCCCTTTTCTGGTTTTATCAAATTTCAAGGGTATATTCTGCCTGGATTTCACTATAATGTACTAGCAAAGTATAAAAATAGGTTCTTATGTGCAGCATTTTTGAATACATATATCACTTTTCATAAAAGGGCTTCCATAAGAGGAAACAGTGATTCACAGGAAATCAAACTGATTACACCTTTCTAATGTACATGTGACTTGTGGGGCCTACCACCACATAATGGGTTCAGACTCTAGATGTAACCATCATAATAACCTGTATCACAAATATGTCCTGAATACACTTGAATATTCAGTGCCAGTGTTATCTGCAAACTCACTGAAAAAGTCTGTTGTCCAGTTCCACCATGCTGGTTTCTGTCCAGCCTTTTTATTTATAGGCTAAGGCAAAGCTAATTTGGCAAAAATAAATCTCAGATGATCCATGACAGGAAGTCAAATGTAAGTAGAAATAGGCATCAACATTAAATTATTAGAACTAAAAGTATACGGTGATAGTTGTCTCAGTGATACCTGCTTGTGGATAAGCACACATTGCTTCCCTCTATAGTAATGTGTGGTTTACAGCTAAGCTTAACATTATCTTAATTCCAGAAGTCCCTGTAATATCTCTTAGACCTGGGTCTGCTGCATGAGAAAAGAATTTCAGATAAATCATATTGTTCAGGAGATGAAAGGGGGGGTACATAAAAGGGAAAGACAAATTCTTTAAAATCAAATTTAGTCCTATGCAGCAAACCTATTGAAATGGACCCAGACTCAGTCCTGTAAGTAGATCTCTTTGGAACAAAAACAACCCATTTTTTATATTTGCAGTGCAAATATTTATGTGTTTAATCAGACGTTAATTCTTTTTAGTTAAATGAGTTTACCCTGTAGAGATAATGCGGAAGACCATTATTCTATATGTTTTGATTTCTTCTTGATATTAAGAAAGTCCAGAAGGTTAGAGCTCATTCTGAGCTAACCTGCTTGTTTTTTTAACTCTTGTTTACAAAATAAAAGAGAAGGGGGGTGAATATTAACCTAACTGCAAACTATGAAAGACACACTTTTGATCCACCCAGTCAAGGTCAGGTCTTACAGAACCATGAAGTCATTTTGATAAAAACCATGGGTTGTTGATGTTTGTTGGGAGCTTCTGCACACAACCCAACATTGGGTACTGTGGAAACTGGCCACCCTTGGGATATCTCTGCTGTCATTATTAAGGAGCTCCTGGCAGCTTGTAAGAGATTTGGGTATCCTGTTGCTTGGCACGTATGCTTTGAACCCTGGTTGCTTGTGGTAGCAATACAGCTTAAAATCCCTTTATTTACTGGTGACTTATGTCTCTGGATCCAAAAGAACCAATTGCCTGGGTAACTGATCACTGCCCTGACACTTGGCAAAACATACTCTCAGTTAAATGAAATGGACATGGAAATCTAATTCAATCTGGTGTTCTCTTCCAGAGGTACTGAACTATGGGTCCCATCATCCGCAGTCAGTATGGCCATCTTAGCTGGGAGCAAAGCTACATGAGAAAAGAACTCAGATTTATGATAAAATAAAAAAAAACCCAATAATGATGTACAAACATTAAGCAATAATATGGTCATTAACATGAAAATGGAGAAGGCAGCAACAGAAAGAGATGTCCAACGCAGCATGAGAATTGTTGCCACAGATATTGGAGCAAATGCTCTCAGCAACAACCTCTTTTTTTTATTTGAGAAAGGGATATGGCCTTAGAGGTTTCCATGGACAGAGAATTTCATGGCATGAATGACACTATGATGAATGTCTTCTAATGCTCAGTCATAAGGCCTTAGCACACTTATGGAAGAGAACTTCAGGATGATTGCGATTGCAACTCAAAGGATCTGGCAGGAAGTGACCATTTTGTGGCACTATTTCAGTAATTGGATCAACTTGCCATTAAAATTCAGGGACCACTTTCCGAAATCCAGAGCTGGGTACAGGCATTTCTCATTTACCAAACATGTTTGGGATTGGCAACTTGGTTGCTAAACTATGTGATTGTCAAGTGAAATCTCACATCACTATGTTGGACTTATAATGTCAGTTCCGCTATGGTCATTAAGCAAATCACTGCAAAACATGAATGGCAATGTCACATAAACATGACTTCCCGCTGGCTTCCCCATTGACTTTGCTTGTTGGAAGCCAGCTGTGAAGCAGTCAGTACTTGAGGATCGCTTGTATATAGAACCAGTGCTTTTTTTCTAAAAAAAAAAAAAAGGGTGCCGGAACTCACACACGTCATACAACCCGCCTTGCCCACCCTATAAGGTTCCATCCAAAAAAGGTGCCGGAACTCTGTTCTGGGCGTTCTATGAGAAAAAATGCCCTGTATAGAACTAACTGAAATGTACGTTTTTATATCACTATCTCTGCTAATTCAACAAAGGCTGGTAGGTCCGTCCAAAGTATTCTGAAGTATATCTGCCAACAACAACCACAACAGCCTCAACAACAATGAGTTAATTCCGCTGTAGGATGATATCGCTTGAGCCTCCTCAGACTGACAAGAAGTTTGAAGTACTGCTTTAATGTAATTGATGTCATCTAAAATAATACCTGCATTAGTTAGCATCAAGGAAAAAAATGAAATTAAGGGCTTTTTTAGAGGGGTGTTTTAAAAAA